>NW_012144967.1:767854-791038 GCF_000956105.1 Propithecus coquereli
GTGAGCCACCGCACCCGGTCCACAACTATTTTTTTAAAAAACTTTTTGGGACTAAAGCAAAGGCCATTTAAAAATAGAAACTAGAAACTATCCTCTGGTCAGTACCAAGGTCCTTGCCTTTACTTTTTAAAAATACTCCTTTTAAATATATTTTTGCATACAGATGGCCACAGAGAGTTTTATGAAATAGCGCTAAAACTGTGCATTTGTTTTCTGGATCCCTCAGAACATCCAAAGCAAAGGTCAGACTGTCCCTAGGAGAAACCCTGAGAATGCACAGATTCTGTCACAACGTGGGTCAAAGAATGAAGTATTTTTTCCCTCATTCAAGGGAGACTTTATTTTCCTGCAAAATGTTCCCAGTGACATTTCCCTGACCTCATGATCACTACTTGGTGTTCCGCAGTGTCTTCAGATTCAGACCATCTTATACGGAGCGCAGGACAAGAGGACTCTGGCCACCCAGCAGACCGTGGACGTCCTGTCCAAGTGAGTTGGCTTTCCCTCACACCTCCTCTTAGCATCTCATTCCTTTTCCATTCAGAATCTCAGAGGAAGCTGGTTCTAGAAGGTTCTCTGGAACCTCCCATAGGAAGTTTTACGAACTGACCTCCCGTAACTTGCAGTTAAATGTAAGACAAGTTCCTTTGAAAACCCAGTTGGTAAATATCCTCCTTGCCCAGATATTAAAGAGGAATTTGCTCTTGAACAGTGCCAGAAACACAGGCTGGATTTCGTCCTCCCACAGACCAACCAGCCCCCACTGCAGGTTAAGGCACCTGCCGGAGTGGGAGGGCCCAGAGCACTGGCTTGGCCTGCCGTCCCGTCAGGACTGGAGCTGAGAGTCCATTGACTTCACCTGAAGGCCTGCCCCGCATCTCGCTCAGCCCCTGCTGTGGAGGCTGCCCCCTCACAGAGCCTCGGTCTGCCAAGAGCCCCGGGGCTGACTGCCAAGCCGAGCTTAGGGCAGCGGGGCCGCAGCCTGGTCCGGAGACAGAGCCCAGCCAGCGGGAGCATCGTGCCCTTTTAGGGCAGGGAAGGACAGCCAACCAGGAGTCCTCCAGCCCAACCTTGACAGTCCTCTTTGCTCATGTCCTGCTCCCCAAGCCAGCTCAGGGCTCATTGCCTCAGCTCCATCAGGATGGTCACAAGGAACTGAAAGATGGGAGAAGAACATTTTGGGTTTTATGCTCTTGTGCCATGATTCTCCTCTCACTCACACCCCCTCCTGAGGCTTCTCATGAAATGTGTCTCAGCAACTGCTTCCCAGCAGCAAAGGCTGGGTGGAAACCGTGTGGAGGGCTGAGGGGCGCCACACTCACTCCACCCTCTGCTTGTTTGCAGGGCCCCTGAGGTCGCCATGAAGCCAGGGCAGGCTGAAAAAGCCAAAGTGGCCTTCTGCACCGGCGTCCCTCGGCACACCATGCTGGGGAAAGCCAGGCCCAGCGCAGCAGACTGAGACCCCCTCCCCACCCCAAAGCAAGCTTTGGGCAGGACCGGGCACTGCCATTTAGGCTGCTGTACAAATCTTTCTCCAACTAGAAGATGGAACTCAACAGTCAGGCTACAGATTTTCAAGGCCAACCGTTTGCTCCAACATGCAACAGTGAGACCGTAAACCTCTCACGGGCCACATTTTGACAGTGGATGCCCTTCAGGGTGATCTGGCACGTCTATAAAGCATTTTTATTTTTATCACCTAAGTGGTTCTTCTCGCCAACAAGAATTTTTACGCATCAGCTCTACTGTGGCCGAAAGACTTCTCTTCAGAAGTTGTGTAGGAAAGGAGACTTGGCATTTGATTGCACCCATAGTTCCTTGCATAGGTCTGGAGTCACATTTAGAATAGCAAAATTCTGGAAAAAGCCCTTTCTTATAGGAAGCTAATAAGGATTGAGAATAAAATGAGAATGCGATGCTAATAAAGGGAAACTTGGAAGTGCTGGTGTATGTGTTTTTAAAATGAAGCCTGCCTCAGAGTTCCTCAGAGCCTGAAAAGGGGCTCGGATGGCTTCCTTCATTTCCGTGCTCGGTCACTCTTTGAATTTTCTGTTGGGCACTTAGTATATACCAGGTGTGTGCTAAGAACTGGGGACACGGAGTTGCCATCCAGCGTGGCACTGGAGCGTAGGTATTGAATGAATGCTGGTGGGATCGGTGGGTGGCAGTGGTAGCGCCTGAGAACGAAAGGAGCCGAGTACAACGGGGCAGGTGGCCAGTGCTCCTGGCTTGGCCCAGGGCCAGGTGAGGCAGGTGTAGGGGAGTGGGAGGAAAAGCAAGCAGGAGTGAGGCTTCCCAAAACAGGAGGCTGCAGGGAGGGCTGCCGACTCCCGGCTGCTTTGCATTCCTCCTATGGCCTCTGCTCCAAGGCAGGACAAACACAAGCCACCGCCCGAGAGCTGTTGCTTGAGTGGGCACAGACCTGGTGTGTCCACAGTGGTCTTCAGCCTCCCGGCAGGGAGGCCATAGGTGTGAAAATAACAAAGTCAAGCAGGAAGTTTTGGGCACCTTTCTCCGCGCTGTCAATGAGGAGATCCAATGCTGGACCGAGGTGGAGCACCTGGTGGGGGCTGGGCGGAGGGGGCAGGGTGCAGGTGTGGGCAGTGCCGTCCTCTTCCCTACACCCCCTCATCCCATGCACCC
This sequence comes from Propithecus coquereli, assembly GCF_000956105.1. NCBI lineage: Eukaryota > Metazoa > Chordata > Mammalia > Primates > Indriidae > Propithecus > Propithecus coquereli. Next base: position 770,498 of record NW_012144967.1, read on the forward strand.
CGGCCAGCGAGGCTGCAGGCTGGTGCTAAGAGGACCCTTCCCCTCTGGCCCCCAGTGGGAAACCTAAACCACCTTGGGTCCATTTGTGCAGGGCTCCACCTCAAAAATAGGGGAAATAAAAAGAGCCATGACAGGGTGGGGAGAGGCAGGGTCCCTTGTCTTCAGGAGCATGACAGCTGATCACATAAGCCATCCCTGCTGGTACCCACGAGTCCCAGACCCAGGACCAAGGGATGATGGTAAAGTGCAAAAAAGGTGTGAGATGTGGTCATTACTCGCTGAGTGTCAAATGTAGTTGAAGACATAGGTGGTATCCGCTGTGAACTGAATGTTTGTGTCCCCTGCCCCTGCTTCACGCGGAAGCCCTAATCCCCAATGTGATGGTGTCAGGAGGTAGAACCCTGATTATTGCCTTTGCACGAGAGACAAGAGAGCGTCTCTCTGCACCACGTGAGGACACAGCGAGAAGGCAGCTGTCCGCAAGCCAGGGAGAGAGCGCTCGCCAGGAAGACTCTGTCGGCACTTTGAGACTTCCCAGCCTCCTGAACTGTGAGAAATTGTTGTTTAACCCACCTGGGCTATTGTTTTGTGTTACAGCAGCCTAAACTAAGATTCTATGGTGGGTTTTAAAAAGAAATGTGAATTCTGATCTGTTATTTCTTCCTTTCTATATTACTTAGAGGACTAATCACAGAAACTAAAATACATTTTTAAAATTTAGTCCCCCTACTCCCACCCCAGGAAAGAATGAATTTAGGAATGTTCCACCAAATGTCTCCCATCTATTAAATCTGTTAACGAGAGAGGAAAACTGCAGCTATTCATGTTTTTGTATTTTCTGGTAAAAGGCTAAAAGATTATAAACAGGTAAAGATATCTCACTACTCCTTTGTCTCAACCTACCTTAATTTTTTCAAGCACCTAAGAAATGGCTGTGATTAACTAACCTTCCAATTTGCACCTGCGCAGTAACCAACTGTCCTGCTATGTGCCCAGAACAGTCCTGGTTTTAACACTCAAAGTCCCGTATCCCAGGAAACCCTCCTCTCAGGCAAAATGGGATGGCTGGTCATGTCCTACTGGCACTGGTCCTCCAGGCTGTGAGGACATTTTTACCACAAACTGTTCAGTATATGTTTGAATGCACACCACTTGGTTTATGCTGTGCCATGCTTTGTAGCTCTGCGCTGACAATATCAAGTTCTGATTCAAGTAAGGAATTACGGGACTAGAACTGTTCATATATATTCTCCCCAGTAATTTTGTGCTACCCTCAAAACATGCACGTCAACACACAGATTCTTTAGAGTTTAAAAGAAACCACACCAAAATCTACTGGAAAATATTCTCTTTAGGAACAATGTGAGTTTTTTCTCTCAGATTTTTATTTTTATACATTCTTGTGAAGTTTCCCTTTGTGGGGAACAGGAGGTTAACAAAATCAGCTTCTTAGATGATTCCATTCTAAATATACATCTTAAACAAACAATATCAAAACAACCAGTGGGAAGTTGAAAAACATTCAATGAAGACTGTTTTGTCTAAACAGCAATAAATAGGAAAAGACTGGTTGTGTTCCTGCCTTGTCCAACCACGAAGTTGATTCCTCTTGTCTCCGGAGTGACTGGTTTTAAAGAACACAGACGTTCTGGGTGACCTGTCACAATGCTGAGAGCACACTCTCTCCCAGGGTGATTCTGAGACTTAGTAACCAACGACAGCTCCTGATTCCATACTGGTAACTACTTCTGGCAAAATGCTTCTTGAAGCTATGCCTTACAACTTGGAGATGAAAATTAAGATGTAAGATATTTATGTTCCAAAGTAAACGGAAGTGGGTCACGATATTAATAACCTGTTCACATCAGCATCCATTCACAAGGTTATAAGCTAAGATACTGACATCACACTCAGCCCACTTAGATTCATAACAGATTCTTCATCAGTCTATGCTGCCATCAAACAGGAGGCTGTCGCCTTGACCAAATTCTCATCAATCACTTATACAAATACCATTACCAATTACAGCTAAAATAAAATCAGCACATCTTTGACTGTCTTAGAAATGACGAATCTGTGCGAAGCAGTCACCTCCACACCAGTCTGATAATCACTAGTTCACTTGGCAGATGGGTTACGAAGGTTTAAACTTGCAATTCAAATCAACTTTCTTTCTACACCCTGATTCATGGTGTTTTAAAAATAGATCTTGAAAGCCGTGCTGCATTTCTCCTCCATTTATCGATTATGAAAATGCACTCTCCATAAACTACCTGCTCTAGCCACTACCAGGACCTGAGGAGACGTGCACCCTGGAGGTCTGAGGGCCACTCTGTGAATCCGAGAGGGAAGACCCTCCAATGCTGTCATCACAACCTGCCTGAAGGTGGTGGTAACCTCTGATCGCTACTCCTCAGAGCACTACAGTCAGCTCTGTGATATACTGTGTTATAGAAAGTACAGTTCAGACAACATTATGTGAAAGAAATTAGCCTGAACTAAAACAATGCTGTGGGCTAAAGATACTACTTTTATGTGATCTATCTTTAAAGATGGAAGCTTTAAAAACAATACCCATGTGTAAAATAAAATGAATCCAACAGAGCACACTCATCCTAGTATCTTAAACTCAGTGGTGTGTACCTGCAGGTCCACATTCTGTGGCCCACGAGCATGATGGCCTTAGTCACCCTCCAGGGCCCGTCTTAGGTGTCTCAGTGCTGGGCTGCAGGACAGCTACCCGGTTCCCTCCCCAAAACATCTTATTCTATTTAACGCAGTATTCGTTTCCCTGGACAAATCACCCCAACTGTAATGATTTCTGTTCAAAGTGCAAAAAAGCTTCCGCGAGGCTGGTTCGTGGTTGTTGCTTTTTCATCTTTCACTCTCTGCGCTCAGAAAGACCTCCACCCCATGAGCAGTGGGTGGAGAAAGGCTTCTTTGGGAGGCACAGTCCACCTTGTGTTTCCAATTTTCCTGCACACGACCTACTTGCCAGTCCAGCTGCAGTCTGAGCATCAACATTCTCGTCATTGTCTTCAGGGTCTACCTCCTGCCCATGGAATTAAGTGTCTGGGTGCTAAGGTTAGGGTGCATAGAAGCTCGAGTGTACTCAGTCTGACAGGAGCTGGCTACTCCAGAACACAGGCTATAACAGAAAGGAGTACTCAGGCTGTGCGCTGCCTAATGACCAGGTGCCGTTAAGAAATGGTACCATCAGCGATTCCCAATGATCACCTCTCCTACCCACAGACCCAGTGCGGGGAACCTGGGCAAACATAATTTGAAATATCACAATAGACCACAGGTGTCCTCTCCATAAATAAAACACTATATTTTTTAAAGTTCTGCACATAGACAGCAATTCATTCAAGTCTTTAAATGAATTTAACGCTGTATGACAACTTTTTCCTAAAGATGAAATCATTCAGCAAAATTTTCCTAACAAAAGCAGTCTGCTTATTTCCTAGGATCTCTTTTTGAAAAGACTTTGGAAGGAGAAAAATGTATTTATTTTTCCCTTAAAATGTTAGTTTATTATTTCATATTAGCACATGCAAACAAAGTTACTCTTCAGTATATTAATGTCATTACTCTAATCTAGTTAATGTTTAGGCACCTTGCCTATAGATAACTGTAGTTTCAAGCAGATGCAAGCCATGTGTGTGACCAGGTGCAAAACTGGTAGAAAGCGTCTGCAGAAGTGGAGAGAAAACTCCAGGAAAAAAAGTGTTTTGTAGAAGTCCTCAGTCAAAAATAAAATTCCCATGCCTTGTAAGGCATGAATTAATTTGAAACCTTTACAGATTAAAGTAAATTGACACTGCCTGGAGAAGTGTTTAAAGAAAGTGGAACAGGGAGAGGTTCTACAAGTGAGCCTTCCCCCACCCCTTGAAATCAGTAAAGGCCTTTGTATGTTGGTATGTTACCAAATAAGATGCCATTTAAAATAAAATATTTCTGTTTATCAAAACCAATGCCCATCATTCTCCTCCTCCTCATTGTCTAGATAGAGGAGGGCAACTTTCTTTTCATCCGAAATCACCGACCTTTGGTCTACCATTCTCTGCAGCTGCACCGTCTTATCAAACTCTGCCTGCTCCTTGCCCTGCTCTCCGTGGGCCTGGCGTCCAGCCCCAGCAGGGGCCTTAAGGCTCCCGCCGGCTGCCTGGTCATTCCTACTGTCCGCGTGACTCCAGCCACCACGGTCAGACACACCGTGAGCTTCTGCTTCCGTTCCTGCCTCTCGTGTCCAGCTGGGGATGGCCTCTACGTGACTCACATCCATCTGAAAAGTAAATGAAGTTTCTTTGGGCCCCGGTGCAATGTGCCTGAGTGTTCTGCTGCCGTCCGCTAACTCGTCTAGCTCAGGGGGCGCCGCTGAACCAGGCGGAGCAAATGTTTTGGACACGGGTCCATGGAAGACAACATGTTCAGAGGTTTCAGTTTCTGTAGGACCTAGTCGAATGTGCCTAAAGGATCTGCTAATGCCCGATGTCACTTCTGCCCCTGACATGTCCCCCGCACTATCCTGAGATTTGGAAACGACCCTTTGGAAGCTCTTTTCAGTCACAAGGGTTTTCCCACCCAAGGTGTAACTACGAGTGGACTGGGTCACATCTGCTGAGCCCTCTCTGGGGACAATGCTTTCTGAGTCACTAAATTCCACGAGTTGGGAAACCGGCCCATGGTAAACTATGTGCTCAGTGGTTTGGTGCCCCTGGGGCCCGATGCTGATGTGCCTGACAGATGTGCCACTCCCTGGCGACTCTTCCACGTGTACAGCACCTCCACCGACACCCACCTGCATTTCACCCGGAAGCGGGGCTACGAACTGGATGTGCTCACTGAACCCTCCTTTAGGGCCTAACTGAAGGTGCCTTACAGAAGTCTGGACACCCGCCGCCGCTTCTGTTGCAAAAGAATCACCAACCTTCCCTGCTGCAGAAATGGGACCCTGAAAGGTAATTTCCTTCTCGGCATGAAACTGTCTGGAGCCAAATGTGCTGTGCCTCCCCGAGCTGTCGGTGGCATCTGCGGGAAACTCTGCCGGGCCAGCGTCTTCCGTGCCTCCCGCCTCCTGACAGGCAGGGACAGGGCCTTGGAAGAAGGCTTCCTTGGACACTTGACTCTGATGGGGACCCGACACTCCGGCCGAGCTCGCTGCCTGACTCGGGTCGCCTCCCCCACTTACCTCCGCCACTCCTGCAGTGGGTCCTCCTTGCGAGACTCGCTCAGTCCTCCAGATCTCAGTGGGGCCTAGTTTAACGTGCCTTACGGAGCGGCTCACGTCCTCCAGCACGTGTGACTGGGCGACGGCCCCTGGGCTGCTGACCTCCAGGGTGGCCGAGACCGGGCCCGGGGAAGTGAGCCGCTCCCTGCCACGAGAGGCCTCGCCAGCCTCCTCCCTCTCAGCGGAGGGGCTGTACAGTTCCCGGGTGGCCCAGCGCTTGAAGCGAAGGCCGACGCCCGGTGCCTCCGCCCCATCTTCCCCGTCTGGGCTTCCCGGCGCTGAGCCATGTCGCCTGGCCAAGCTCTCTCGTACCACCGACTCCACGGTTTTCTCTATCTCCCCAGCTTCGTCTCTGCTAAGCTGCTCTAGGTCTAACTGATCGGCATCCACGGTCTCCGAGAGGCTGACCTCAGCCACCAAGGACACGGAACCCCCGCCAGAGGTCTGGACTTTCTTTACGTCCACCGAAACGCCCCCTGACTCATCTAGACCCTCTCTGGTCAGGGCGGACAGCTCCTCCTTCATGCGCTCGGGAAGGGTTTCCTCCAGCTGCCCGATGACCTCCGCCAGCTGGTGCCGGGGCTCCTTGGAGGACATGCCCTTAATGGAGGTGTGGAATTCGTGCGGTATTTTAATTTCTTTTTCGATGACTATGGGTTCAGCGTGAAATTCACCACTTCTAGTTTGTTCTTTCCAGTGAGTAGAACCCACCTCCCCCTCCGGAGAGGGTGCTGGGACATCCAGGGGCTTCACAACCTGCTCGCCCACCTCGTCGTCCCTCTTTCTTCTCCTCCACGTCCCCTGCACGATTTCATCCTGCCAAGAGTACCTGATGGTGGATTCTTCCTCGATGTGGATCTGCCCATACACAGAGCCGTCATCTCTGTCGTGGTCCCCGGGGTGTTCGTCTGGAGTCGACACAAAATAACTCTGCTCGCCCTCTGAGTCACCTGCCTCTGTCACCTCTTCAACGTGAGTTATGTTCTCCTGGGGCTGCTTGGTCCTTTGACTTTGATTAACTGAGAACGTGACATCGGTCTCTCCATAACTCTCCTCTTCCTCAACAAGCCCCTTGGAGCCCGGAGACACATCATCGACCTCCTCCACCTCGAACGGGACGGAGAAGGCCTCTGCCTTGTCACCTCCCACGTAGCTCACAGGCTCCTCGATGATCTCCACGTTGACCACCTTTGCTCTCCCCTCCTTTCCCTTCAGACCCAGGTTGATTATGTCTCCTATCATCCGCTCAGCCGACTTCCCTTTCAGCCCCACTTCCTTCATATCCTTGCTCAAAAGGTAGTCTAGGCCAGCTTCGTTGGAAATGTCGACGTCTTCAGTCAGCTTAGACTCCACGACGATTTCAGTCTTTGTTTTCTTTTCACCAGGAAGCTCTTTCCTGGCCATGTAGGTGACTTTTGTGTCTGGGAAAGCATTAGCAGATGCTTCTGCATCTGGAGACTGAGTAAACTGCTTAAGGATGCTGGTAACGATGTTTTCTGCGATGGTTTCTGTCGTGGAGTCGCCTTGCGGAGAGCTGGCGGTGTCACCCAACCTGAACCGAGCCTCTCTTGTCTCCGCCTCTCGGCCGGTAGCGTCCCCAGCCTCCTTCTTTACGGGTGTCTGCGGACCTTTCGGGGACGCCTCTGGTCTGCTGTCCTGGGATACTTCTAGACTAACCGGTACCTCTCTTTCGCTCACGCTTTTCTCCTTCAGCGATTCCTTCCCCCGGGCTCTCTCCCTCATGTGCCGGCTCTCTCTCTCTCTCGCTTCCTTGTCTAACTTCGTCAGTTCTTCCCACCGTAAGTTTCTCTCCTCTGAAGCCTTCTCTTTAGAATCAAACAGTTTTTCTTCTTGCTTTGCTTTGATGGTTGCTGGTCTGTTTCCTTCTTGCTCCCTTGTGGTACTCACTTCTGTCTTCTTTCCCAAAGTGACGGTCCTCTCACTTGACCGAGTGCTTCTGGGGGCACCTGCTGCCACGCTGTCTCGGTGCGACTCCTGGACCACCGTGGGCTCTCTGGCTGAGTAAGCGGGGGCAGCCCTTGCGCCTTCAGCTTTCGGTCTGTCGGAGAATGTTTTCACCTGAGCTTCAGTGTTTCTTAAAAGACCATAGGTTGGAGAGAAGGTTCTGAAACTGGTCTGACTGTTGACAGTTTTGCCGTAAGAATTCTCCTGCTGGCCAGTGGCCGGGGAAGGATATCCCAACCCCAGGAGGCCTCTTCTGGCAGCACTGCCAACAGACGTGGTCGTCTGAGATGCAGCGTACCCGGACCGGTTAGAGTACACGGCCGAGCTGCGATTTAAACCTGCCAAAGGTGCCTTCTGCCGTGACAACAGATTTCTTTCGTTTTCCCTCTGTAATGCTGAGCCAGTGTATTGGTAGGACTTGGTTCTGAATTCTGTAGAAATTGAACAAACAGTTCATTAAAATGATAGACATCATTACCTTTCTTCATCTTAAAAGCACTGTAGTGGGTCAAATCCCATCCCATCCTAAAAAATATACACTATTACCACAGAAAGATCATTATAAATAAAATACTTTCGGTGCCAAAATGATCTTTTGGTAGTTGTAAAAATCCTATTATAGTAAAAAGCAGCGCTACAGATATTTCAGCCTAATACTTTTCTCCAGTTTCTGATTTTAAAATATTCACTCATCCTAACAAAAATATCAAATGTGGATCGTAAAGCACAGCACACGTGCCAGAGAAGTCAGAGGTGCTAGTTTTTGTGGCTGAAATTTCACAATATTAGGATATTTTGGAATCATTAATTTCCACTTTGCTAAGTTCATTTTACTTAGTGCAGCAGAGAAGAGCTCTGTAATTACAAAGTATTTAATTACGAAATACCAAGTAGCATAACCCCTCCACTCTATAATATGCTCGCTCTTTTCACCGATTTCCATATTGGGCCAACAAGTATTGATGAATTTGACTTTTTTAAAGCTTCCTAGTTCCTTCTATTTTTGCACTTGATAACCTCCTCATTTGAAAAGGTGCCACCGCAGAAACACTACAGTCTGTTTTAATGATGGTCGAGGTGGGAGGCAATCCTCGGGGCTTCTGGCTTTGCTTGGGACTCTCCACGGGGAGTGCTGCCCTTTGGGGTGTCCAGACTCTACCAGGGTAACCCGCTCTTGGGAATGGCAGCCAGGGGTTAGAACCCGGCTGGGAGCACCGGTTACCCTGCAAGTGTGCCCTCGTGTATGCCCACACCCCATGCGGCTGAGCTGGGACGGAGCCTTCTCTCCCTGTCAGTCTCCCTCATGCCAGCCAAGGCCAGAGGCCTCCTTTGGACAGATCCCAAGACACAGGAAGGAGACCAAAGCACTGAGATTACAAGCCTGAGCCACCACGCCCAGCCTGGAAAGCATTTTAAAGTTAAATAATTCGCTTTTCTTTTATTTACCTGGTGGCATGTTTTCAACATGCTCAGTCCAGATCAGTATCTCCGGATTACTTTCTCCTTCCAATAAGGCCCTGTAAAAATAAATTTAAAAAATAATTCATCAGGAAATGAGAGAGCACAACGTGCCTTTAATAAGACATATTATGTAGTATGTGGTCAATGGCCACAGTGTCCTGTGTATTAGGACTCATGTCTGCAGAGGGGGCTGGTGCAGGGCTGCACCAGGGGGCTGGCAAGCCCACCCACCAGCCTCAGCAAACCTGGACCAGACTGCCCTGCTCTGCTCACCACCACGTCCCTGCTACCCGGCACAAAGCCTGCACCCAACGGCTGTACAGCCAATACCAGCCAAATGAACAAAATGAGTGGGCGAGGGCTTCAGCAGCACTGGGGAGCCAAGCCCCTCTAGAAAGCCCTCCCTATCCAGGGCAAGGAGGGCATGAACGAGGAGGCGCTGGAGAGAGCTGGGCCCAGGAGGGGCGGGCGGGCAGGGTCTGGCTTCTGTGGGAAGCAGGGAGTGGCCCATGCATGGCACGTCACCCTAGGCTAGAGGTCCCAGAACAATTACAACCCCCACCGGGACCTTCCTGGAGTCAAGCTGGGGGCAGCCTGCAGAGGGCCGACTAGGAGCAGGGCAGGAACTGACACTTGTTTGTAAGGCAGCTGGACTGCACCTGTGGTTTTCAAACTGGGTTCCACGGGGACATCTTGGAGATGACAAAAAGAGGAAAGATGGGAGGCAGACAGGCAGAAAAGGAAGGCAGCGCTGCAGACACCCCCATCCCAACCCTGGGGCCTCACTCCATCCAGTGTGGCATTTTATTACCTCCTTTAATAAAATGGTGAAAAAGTACCCAACTAGGTGATTCCTTTGGTTATATCTAGCTCCAAAGTTCTAAAATTACAGTCTTCATTAAGTAGTTATTCCCATCCACCACTTCAGACGCCGGCGCTGAGGAGCGTCGGCCTGACAGACCGGCGAGCAGTGGGGGTAGCGCTGGGCTGTCCACCGGCCTGATGCTCCCAGAGACCGCCAGCGGCCGCCGCTATGGGTGCAACAGTCCTTTGGTTGCTAGAGCAACGTGTGAAGTCACTGCCTCCAGTTCCAAGAAACACTCTGCATACGGCAAAGGGCACCCAGACCGGAGCCCACTTGGAAAAGCTGATAACACTACCGAGCGCTGGGCAGAAGGACAGAGGAGGGAGCCCAGAACGAGCAGGGACCTGGCAGTTCAGGCAAACCGCACCGAGCTTTATTTCCATCCATTCTGAACGTGGTGATCCCCGCGAATGTGAGAACCCCGGGAGCAGCTGGAAGAAAGCAGAGGCGGCCAGGAGGGCTTTCCTGGAGGTGCACACGGGAGGGCTTGCCGCGGCAGCAGCGACTGCAGAGCACACGTGTGTGGACGCGGGAAGTCAGGGGCCCGGTTCCAGAGCCCCAGCCCTTCACCCAGGGCGAAGGCCAGCAAACAGGACACCGACTCACTAATCCCACACCCTCATGACCAAGCGCTTTAGGTTCCAGGAACACAAACACCTTCCACTGCCCAGAAAATCCTGAGGTCTGTATAAGAGGAATGTTCAGGGTGAAAGCCACACTCCAGGGGTCTGCACCCCAGGATTACAGCGGCAGGACAGGTGGCATCCTACAGCCAAGGGGGCCGGGGCAGGGAGAGGGGCCACGTTCCAGTTCAGATCCTCCCCGGCCCGCGCAGCAGCGAGCCTCGGCTACCGCAGGGCCTCTGCCTCGAGCTGCCTGAGTCGGGACAGAAGGTGCCCGTGAGGAGTTCAGGTCAGCAGAAGTCATCAGTGACAGGTCCTGGGGGCGTTCAGGATTAAGAAGATCCCCTGGGGGAAAGCATCCTCCCCCACCCTCCAAGGAGAATGTTCCGTTCCTCCTGCAGGAGAAATCCGAAGCATCTCCAAGCTGCTGCTGAGTTCGGGCCCTGAGGAGGGCGCTCTGGTGTGCGACACGGGGCACCGGCCCCTGGTCTGGGGCGGGGACGAGAGACACCCCCACCACTGCCCACGCCCAGGGCCTCGGCCAGCCCTGGCTGACACCAGGCACCGAGCACCGCTGTCACCCTCACATCTGTAAGCCACACAGTCCGAGCCGCCCCATCCTCACCCTCCAGGTGAGAAGGCAGGAGCACAGAGACAGCATCTTAGCTGAGGGCACACAGCTCCCCCGCAGAAGCGTGAGACGTGAACCCAGGCGGCCTGGGCTCCCAAGCCCTCCCCTGCAACGCCACTAGGCCTCCCGGAGAGGCCACAGACTGTGGTGCCGCACACGCCCCGCAGACAGCACAGACCCTGCAGACAGACCCTCCGGGCCGTGTTAATGCGAGGAAATTCTCTTGGTGATTTCACTCAAAACGCCCCTGCTGCAGGGCTCTCCTAGAAGGGCACAAGCGCCTCCTGGAGAAAGAACCCAGTCCCTCGCCTGCGTCCCCCCTCAATGGCTGGACCCCGGAAGGCAGGGGCACACGTCACCTTCCCTGCCCACCAGTGCCCGGCTGGGCACGGGTCACTGAGTTCACGCCCCAAGTGGCACACGCAGCTCAGTGGCAGACACAGTCTCCCATCCCCCTTCAACTCAGCCCCAAGACTAATACAGCAAAGGCATCGACCAAACTGCTGATCAGAGACCGGAAACGTATGATTTGCTCTAAAGCTCTTCGAGGGTCATTTTTCAGGAACGGACTCATACAACTTTAAGAAACAGGTCGCTCTCCGAGGCTGCCTGCCGTCGAACACGGTTATTTTGAGAGCGGTGCAGGGCAACTGCCGCCAGGCCACGGGGACCGTGCAAAATGCCAAGCCCCTGAATCACGGGCTATTCTTGAGCATTTCGCACAGCTCCACAGGTTGGCGGCCCCTGCAGCAGGAAAACAAGCAAACATGTGCAGGAAAACCCGAGTCCCCGGCCTCATTAAGGAGTCCGACGTGAACCCCCAGCACGGAAGTAGCTGTAATGTGGCCTCTGGCCCGGCTCCAGCCCTAACGGGCCACCCTGCATTCTGACCAGGCCCAAGGCAGGGCCCTCTGTCTGGGCCAGATTACCCTAACGGAATTTCTGGGCCACTGCACCCCCCTTAAACAGGACAAGACGGAGGAGGGACTTTCAGAGGATGTTTCCAGAAGGGACGCCTGTGCGGGGCTCACTGTGGTCCGAGGGTCTGCGGATGGTTTGCAAGGTGCTTCCCAAATAAAAGCAGGTGGAGAACTAGGAGTAGAAAGGGGAGATTCTGGAGCTGGGAGACAAGAGCCTCAGCACTGCCTCCCTCGGCCTCCTCCCTGCACGAGGAACTCAGCAGTCACCGGGAAGACAACAGAAAGGAAGGGAAGGGAGAGCAGCAGAGGGGAGGGGGCAGAATTCCATCCACACGACCAGCATCGGGGTCTAGATGGGAAAGGCTCAGACGGCCACGGCTTTACGTGAAGGGTAACAAGGAGGTGATAGTGCCGGGCCATTTCTGGTCACCCCCTCTGTGGCCAGTATTAAATCACACCCTAAAAGCCTTCTCTGGGTCAATACAAGAGGCTGAAAAAAAAAATCATGATCAACAGAGAGACCAAAGTTACACCTCAAACAGAGAGAGGAAGCACAGGGATGGTTAATGGAGCAAGCTCTGGAGTCGGGATGTCTGGATTCAAACCCTGGGCCTGCCTCTTCCTATTTCTGTGACCCTGGGCAGGCCACTCAAACCCGCTGTGACTCAGTTTCTCCTATTCTGAAATGGGGAGAATTCATAGGTTTTTTGGTGGCAATTATGTAAGCGGGAAGTTCTCAGAGCAAGAGCTGTCACAGAGTAAGTGCTCAATAAACACCAGCAATATCATCGTCCCTACCACCACCTCCTCCTCCAACCTCAGAAGAAAACTGATTTTCAGCTAACTAAAATGGGGCCAGAGGGGAAGGGATGCTGGGTCACCTACATTTTACAGTGAACTGGGTGTTAATTTGCTTATTTGGCTACCAACCCAACGTACTGGCTGATCCTCTCAATTATGTATTCTTAAAACTACAAGATTTTATTAATTTCAAATATTTCGCTGAGCAACCAGGTAAGTCTTAGTGTTAACATATTTTGTTAAATCTTCAAAGGAAAAGTAGGATTTAACTTAAACAAAATGTACTTCTGCAAAACCTTGAGAAACCCCTAAGAAACGTTTTCCTCTGAACAGAAACTTGAAAATGTATGGGTGACCTAAAAAATAATGGAGCAACCAGAAATATCATAAGAACGATGAAATTATAAACATCCGCAGTCATCTATATAGCTACACTAAGCAGCCTAAATCCAGACCAGACACCAAATCCTATTTTCCTCAGTTAAAACACCTGCTTCTCCCCCGGGATCAGAGAGGAAACAGAAAGCCTCTCATGCCCTCTCCGCACAGACACACAAGCAACATTTTTTGATGTCGCTGTTCCTAACCTAACCTTCTGAAAGGACTTTTGCCTTAAAGACCCCAGGCAGTAAATAAACCTCTGCATCACATTTTCCTATCTGGCTGTGTAAGATGTCCTTTAGAATTTTTCTTTCAAAAAATCATTTGAGCACTGCTTTCCATTTTTTTCTTCAAGGGAAAACTAAAACAAACGGTAAAACCCTCAAACCCCAAAACATAAAAAACAAAGCCTCTTCTTGTACCCTGACAGAGACCACATCATCCGTCTTCCAGATCAGAAACGCGGGATGGGCCTCCAGTCACGCACACGGTTTTAACATCCTTCAGCTTTGTGGTTTCTGCACTCAGTTTGCTCCCAGCTATTCTTGCATTTGTTTCAATTTTTAATATCCTTTTTCCATTATATTCTCTAACAGCTTAGTGCTGATGACTGGGCTCTATTCTGAGTGTGTGTGTGGGTGCTGGGGGAGGCTTATTACTTTCTAACGGTGCTGCTGTAAGTTCTCGATCTATAGCATCTGGACCAGATCTTCACACCAGCAGCGAGAGGGGTTTGAGAGACCGCAGATTCTGGATGCTGCTACCATTTTCACCATCGTCAGACTGTCAACTGACCATTCATAAGCTCCTGCTTTACGGAGAGGGCTGTGTGCCACCTGCAGCCACGAGTGACGAGCAGCACACTGCTCACCCGGTCCCGGCCAGGAGCCTCCCGGCCCCTTGGGCTCCATGGCCGCCTACACTAGGTCCTCACCGCCTGAACTCCAGTGACTGGGGGACACTCCTGAGGCCTCCCTGCAGCTGCCCAGAGACACCCCCTTCCACTCCAGGCCTCCTACACTCCACCTGTCTGTGGTTGCCTCCCCCACACCCTGGCCCTGGGACTGTCCCCTGCCTGATGTGGAAAGCCCCAGCCCAGCGGCCTGGCATTGGAGGCCCCGCGACCTGCTTCCTCCCCAGACTTCTGCCACTTGCCTTGCATTTTCCTCCTGCACTTCTTTTCTTATCCAAACTTGACCACTGGAGCCCCTTCCTGCTTCCTTTCTGCCAGTCCAATTCCTATCTCCCCACTTCCCCCACCTCCCAAAAAGCCCAGTTCAAACCCCACATCCTTTGAAAATCTCTCATCGCCTCGGCCTGAAGCTCTCCATCCTGTCACTGAACCGTCTTCATCTAGTAGGCGACAGTGAACCATCTACATTCTACACGGCCTCCTTGAAGGCTGCATGCTGTTCTTTTAACCTCTTGTTCGATTTTTTACCAAAACATACCATGTTCCTCCTGCCATATTATCCCCCATTTCCCATCCCTCCCCCTCCCACGTGTCTGTTCACGTGTCCCTCTTCCTTCAGGACCTGGACCAATCTCACCTCCCTCCTGAAGCCTTCCCCGATTCTCACAACTCCCCTGTGATCTTGTCTTTGTGGCATTTCTTGTTTCTTATTGTGTAAGAGGCTACTTAGGTCCACGCCACCTTATCACGGTCCTCAACGTTAAGGCCACACTGGCCGTACCTTTGCAGTCCCGAGCCCAGCATCGTGCCCTGCGTGCCAAGTGTCTCTGGAGCAGCCTGAGGGCACAGACCCCAGCTCGCAAAACACTCAAGGCCTCACAGGTATGACTCCTGCCATTTATCACACGTGGCCCTCCACAGCAGGGCCCCCAGACTGAGCTGCCCAGGGACACCCAAATGCTTGGCATTGCCACAAATGCCACACTAGCTCAGTCCTCAGGGCCTCACCCAGGCTGTTCCTCCCTCTGCCTTGCAAGCCCTTCCCACACAGGTGTTTCCTGGCTTCCCTTCCTGCAAGAACCAAGCACTGCCTCTTCCAGGACGCCCTCCCTGCATGCTTGGTCAGCTTCCCACTGCACCCGGCACATCGCTACTCTAGAACTGAGGACAGGGACTGGGTCTCCACCATCTGCCCACAGTGTCCCAGTACATCCAGCCCCTTTCTGTCTAATTCCTCAGTCAGCAGGGCATGAAGAGCAAAAGCCTTGATCTAAGGCCTGAGGTTCAAATCTCAGGCTCTCTGCTTACTAGCCATGTGACCTTTTTAGTAAGCTCCTTGAACTTGAGTTTCATCACATGCAAAATACACGTCTTTGGTGAAGTTATAAAAGTTGGAGCTACTGTCTGCAAAGCACTTATCACATGGTTAGCGCTAAACAAAAGGCAGCCGTCATTACTTGTTATCCATTAACAGTCAGAGGTGTGGGCGGCTACTCTGGAACGCATCAAAAAATAAGACGGGTGATGATACCAGGCCGGGCAGTCACGAGATAGCAAATTTAGTAAATTTAGTAAAATGTTCAGCAAATTTAGTAAAATGTTCATTGGAGAACAATCTAGATGGTGGGTATAAGAGTGTTCACAATTCTTCCAACTCTTGTTATGTTTGAAAATGTTCCTAACAAAATGTTGGGAAGAACTAGACAGACTATTTTGACATCGTTCTGCAAAATAAGATTTAAAGGAATGAATTACATTGCTTATCTGGGGTGTTCAGAGCTCCTAATTCTGTTCGATCCAAGTCACTACCTTCTCTGAAGTGTGCTCTCTCCAAGGGGCTCCACAGCATTCTGTGACTTTAGGTAGGTCAGGTGTAGCCCTGGGGGACAGCCACGCATGACTACAGATGAGACCGACATGTGTAAACTCGTACAACATCCTGACTTCTTCCTCTCTCCTCGTCCTCTCTCCTACATCAGTCCATCCTCCAGGTTGCTATCGCGACAGGCATAGTGCTTAGCAGATGGCCGTGGCCGCTCTGCAAACAGGGGTGTGCACACAGCTCCCCGGGACCCTGTCACAAGGCCAGCTTCCATCCAGTAGGCCCAGGCAGAGCCTAAGAGTCCGCGTTTCCAACAAGCTTGCGATGCCTAATGATGCCGACGCAGGGCCACCCTGAGAGCAGCGCAGCCCTGGACCAGGAGTCTCTATGCTCGTCACACCTGAGTATCATCCAGGGAGGACCCGCACTAATCTAGTCAGAATCTCTCGCAGTTGAGAGCTTCCCAGGTGCAGCCCAGGCTGAGAAGGACCCTGTGCTGCATCAGAGCATTTCGCCTCTAACCACCTGGGGCTGGTACCGTAAAACGCGCGCTCCAGGGAAGACCTCGGGATCACGTATCAAATGGATGACCCCCAGCCCCACACTGCCAGCCTGCAGTGGGGCCTGTCTCCTCTCCACTCGGCACCCCTGGCCCTACGCCCAGTCCCGTGGCTCCTGCTCACTGCCACCTGCAACGCGGGAGGAAGGGTGGGGACAGTGCTACCTGTCCTCTGGCACATGTGCCACCACCTCCCCTGGCCACAGACTGTCTGGTCGGTGAGGTTCGATGCAAGCCTGCAGCCTTGGACTCTTTAAGGTTTGCTTTGTTTTAGTTTTACTTTATGTTTAGTTCATTAAATTATGTAATTTATTTATAAATTATAAGTCTATATTTGGAAATTATAAATGTACACAATTGTATTATTTTATGATTACTTTAATGCTTCTCCTTCCCTGTGACGGTTACCAGGAGGGGCCGAGTCTCCGGGTTGGGAAGTGCTCTGGACTCTTGAGAACTGGCCTCAGGACAGTGGCCAAATTCCAGCAAAATGTGCTTTAAGCTCTAAAAAGCCACGGTCCCTTCTCTTACATGGGACACGTTATATCAGATGATCAACTAAGCAGTTTGGGGAGCAAAGGCCACCACAGGCAGGTCAGGCTTTGTAAACATCGAATGGACCCTTCCATGAAAGAGCGAGGGTCTGACCAGTGAACGTGCACTGACACAGACACGAATTTCCACACCTGTCCTCAGAACTTGAGCAGCAGCGTAGACTACACTGAAAAAGAGTCACATCCGGCGTGACAAGGCCTTATCTTCAAGACATTCACTGGTGAAAAACATGCTAGGTTTTGGTTTATATACAAATAAATGGGTTCTGTTCAACTGCCTGTATGTCTTTTTCCGTCTATGGGCGTCTGCCAGACTAGACCGGAGGGAGGGGGCTGCAGCAATTCCAACCCCCGAGGTTGGGCGGGGCAGGCGTGCAGGTCGCACAGGGCTCCTCGGTTTCCTGGTGCGAACTTGGACCGCAGAGGGAGGTACAGTGAAGTCAATCACTCGCTCCCCTGAAAGCACTGATGGCTCTTATATTCCTAGGAGATGGCCAAGTCAAGCCATAATTGGGTTAGGGAAATGCCAGGGACCGGCAAAAGCAATAAACTCTGTCGCTGCTGACAGTCAGACTGCTGAGAGTGAGCAGAAACGGCTCAGGCTCGATGCCCTTGACAAGGCTAAGCCGGAGGGGTTGGGAACATCCTATCGAAAAAGCAGGCCCTGGACTCTCGGACAAGATGCCCATGACCACACTCTGTCTTTTCAGGACAGAAAACAGGGGGCAGCGCAAAGGGGAAAAAGGAAAGGGCTCAAAATCACAGAGAGACAAAGCACAAAATAAGTCTCCTGACTCCAACCCAGAGAGCTATTATAGAAAGGAAATGGAAAAATCCAACTGCCTCTGCAGGGAAAAGATTCGTCTGACATCAGGTGTTACCTAATACGGACATGGAAGTCAGCTTTCTGGGCCTGCCTGGCATCTGCTTTAGAACAGTGCCCACTCTGGGGTAACTCCCACCGCAACCTTGATCCGTGTGACCGACAAGAGGCTGTGCCCCCCACCCCCTGCCCAAGCTCTACAGCGCTCTTCCCTCTGGCCAAGGATGGGCTCAGGGACAGACACAGGACCCAGCAGAGCCACAGAGCTCGGCTCAGGAGCTCTGATGGAACTGTTGGGAAGAGGCCCCCTCCTTCAAATAGGGGCATGGGGCTGAGTGGCCCTAAGCCTAGAGCTACTCAGGGGCCCATCCAGCCACGGGCTGGGAAAGGCCCAGGAAAAAGAGACCACAGAAGGCAGGGACAGATCGCTGCCAACCTCCTCTAGCCATCCAGACCAACTGCGCCTGAAAGTAAGGACTTTGCAGGTATGTGGGCAATAAATTCCTTTTTTGACTTGAGCCAGTCTGAGAAGAGTTTCCGTCACTTGCAAATGAAGAACAATCCTGATTAATGCTGTCTTCCCCCAAATAAAGCCTGTTTTCAAGTTTTCCTTATCAGTAAAGTTGAGATCATCTAAGTCGGCATGTGATTCAATGCCCTACCAACGTAATTTTGCAGTTGTCCCCCACGAGACTTCTAAGGAGACTGCCAGGCATAGGCCTTGGGAAGGACAGGCTGGCCGGTGCCTCCTCTCGCCTCTCGCTGAGCCCTGACCACCAGTCCCCTCTGCAGAACTCAGCCACAGCACGGCTCTCAGATGGGGGATCCAGAAAAGCCCCCGCTGGGTGGGCCCCAGGACCACCCCTCGATTCACCCCTGAGCAGCCTCCCTGCATCCAGGCTCTTCACCGACCGTCACAAGGGCTGCCGTTAATCCTGGCTGATGCAAGTCTTCCAGACAATAAAGACAGCGAGGCCGGCCCAAAACTGCAATGTGAACTAACACACCAGCCAGATACTCTGGCTTTTAATGGACATCAAAGCAACCCAGGGCACTCTGATATTCTTAGAACAAAAGTCATGATCATAAAATTGCAGAGGCAGCCTACGAGGAGTGCTGAAGTAGGCCTGGGCTCTGTCCCTGCCCTGCCCCTACCCAGGGGAGCTGACCCCCTTCTTATCCTCTCCAGGTCCACTCCCCCACCTGCCACTGGAACATGGCACTGGCCTTCTACTCTCGGCCACGGAGGTTTCCCAAGCACCCTCACACCCTCCATGGATTTATGCTCACAACAATACCCTGAACTCTTGCTCTGGGAATGGAGCAGGCATGGTGCCCTTTTTATATGGTTTGGTGGGTACGGCACAGGTCTGGAGCCAGTCCCAGATAGCTCTGCCGTCGCCAGCCTGCAACCCTGACCTCCAGGTCTCTGTCTCTCACCTGTAAAAGTGGTGAGTGGTGCCCACCTCAGAGGGGTGACTGGGAACAGAGAATGGCTGCAAAGAACTTAGCAGCACTGTGTCTAGCAGGCAGTAAGGGCTCCATAATGTTAGCAATTATTATCATTTTTGCAAGTGGGGAACCTGAGTCTCTAAAAATTCCTTCCAAAGGCTCAGATTTGGGCCCCTCGGCAGCAGTCCTTACTGAGCATGAGAGCTGTCAGGAAATAAGGGGTACCACCTCAACCAAAGACTGATTACCACCCAGGGGCAGGGAGGGGTGAAGGGGAAAGGGGGTGTGCTGCTCTGCCAGCCCACAGGCCACACCCAGGAGGACCCGATTGCTTTCTCTGCCCCACCCGGCACCCAGCCCCTTTCAGTGCTTTGTGACCTTTTCATCTGGGTTGGTTATGTTGAACTCAAGTCAACATCTCGATAAACAAAGCCAGTTGCCCTAGAGTACCACGCTAATCTCTTGGCAGAAATGCAGTTCTTCAAGGCCAAACCCATGCAGGGTGGCATGAGAGCCCCGGGATTTGAAGCAACCGTAAAATAGGCAGATAGACTCAGATTTCCTGGGTCCAAATCCTGGCCCTCTACTTCCTCGCTCTGTAACTTATCCAAGCAAAGTTTATTCTATAAACATAGTTTCTATTTCCTAGGATCCAATGTGTGGACATGTATAAAGCTCTTAACCAGTGCCCGGAACACACACAAGCCCGGTAAGGGTGCAAGGCTCAGCCGGTCCCATCACTGGGGGATACCTGCTCGGTGGTCTGAGCAAGCCCCTCTTCTTTCTCCTCCTTTGGGCCCTGGACTCCTTGCCTGGCCATGCCAAAGGCTGCTCTCTGCTTGTCACAAAGCCACAGGGACTCCCCAAAGGCTATCATAATTTTATACGCCTGGCTTCAAGGCCTACTCTGCAAGCATCCTTACCGGTAAGTGGCCACCTCCCGGCTGAGGCTGGTCTTCACCTGCAGGAGCTCCTGATAGTCTCGCAGCCGGTCAGCCATGGCCAAGGTGAGGTTCTCCTTCTCATCCTCCAGGCAGTCAATCACTCTCTAAAGAGAACAGAGAGGCTTTTAGATCAGAGAAGTGGAGCTTTACTGGGTCACGAACTTCAGGTACGAACAGTTCAGGGTTGAGATGAAAAACCCCCAGACTTACAAAACATGCAGTCATTTGCAATAATGGTTTCAACAACTGTATCTCTTCCATATGGAAGATATTATTTCATTGCATGTGGAAGACTGTGATAGGACACTGGCTTCTCTGTTCAGATTCTCTAATAATAATAACAAATACTTAGCAGTTTATTCAAATCATCTCTACAGTTCAGACATCAGTCCATTTGGGAAAGCCAATACATCAAACCAGTCAAGATGCTACTGAAAATAAGCCATGACTAGATAGAAATCAGAGGCTTTGAAACAGAAGTCACTCAGATTTGAAGTAGAATGTCCCCCCAAAGTCATGATTTCCCTGACAACAAGCAGGTAAACTGATACAGAGTTCCAGCCGGGTGTGGTGGCTCACGCCTGTAATCCTAGC
>NW_012144967.1:791088-804847 GCF_000956105.1 Propithecus coquereli
TCTAATAGTTTAAACTCAAGTATAATTTTAAACATTTGCTTCTTGTGATTCTGCCTTTTTCCTCTTCGTGCCTGGGGAGTGTCAGATGAGAGTGATGAAATCGTGAGACTTTGTACTGGAGTAAATGCCCCCTGGTCTGGCAGCCCCTGTGGGACAGCTGGAGGCAGGGCACTGGGGAGGGGAAGCAGGCCATCGGGTACCAGTGTCTGCCTGGCCGCCCAGCCCTGAGACCTCGGGCGAGTTATGACCGCTGAGCCCTGTGAAATGGAGGCAGGAAGTGCTAGCTCGTTCAGCTTTCACTTACAGTAGCCACATTCTTAAAAAATGCTGAGGACACGTCTGTGTTGGGTTACGTTTCACAGGTGTGAACACTGCCTCCTCCGTGTCAGGCCCTGTGCTAGTCAGCGAGGACAGGTAGACTGGAGAAGGAGAGGGGAGTGAGTGCTCTTGGCTTGGCCCCTTGTAACTGCCGTGGCCATCTCTGTGCCTCTCACCAAGAGAGCCCCCAGGAAGGCGGGCAAAGCCTCACACCACAGCTGAGCGGGGCCATCAGACCGTGTGGTACCTGAGCCACGCTTTTTATATTTGGTGCTGGGGTGTCCATATTCCTTTGTGTCCCACTGTAGCGGGAATTACTTAGAACTCCAGCCATGAGATTGTAAAGGGAGGAAGAGGAAGGACGCATCCTAAGCAGGGGAGGTGTGTGTTTAGGGCAGCATAGAGACGGAGCTGCGCAGTGCGAGTGAGCCGCCGGGCGCCCGGGCTGAGGCCTGGAGACACGCCAGCTCCTGGCGCCTCTACCCGGCGCGACTCTAGGATATTGGCACAGTCAGGGCCAGCGAGAGGCCTGAAAGTTGGTCTTTGGTGGCTAAGAATCTGCCATCTTTCTTTAAAATTATAACCCCAAAAAACTACCCACATTAAATTTCTGATCGTAGCTGGGCGCGGTGGCTCATGCCTGTAATCCTAGCTCTCTGGGAGGCCGAGGCGGGTGGATTGTTTGAGCTCAGGAGTTCGAAACCAGCCTGAGCTAGGCTGATGCCACAACACTCTAGCCCGGGCAACAGAGTGAGACTCTGTCTCAAAAAAAAAAAAAAACTGATATAGAGTTCTTTGGTTTCACCTAGAAAAGCTACTTTAAAATCATCCAGGAAGAAAGACATTATGGGCATTAAATGACAAAATCCAGACCCAGATAAGAATCTTCTTTTTGAACTGTCCTTGCACAATGTAGCTAATAAGGCAGGGCTTCCTCGGTGCCTGTCCACATGCCCTCACAGCCCCCGTCACAGCTCTACCACCCCTGGTTAAGCACCTCCAATGCCTTCGCTCTCCCCGGCCAGGAGACGCGGCTGCCCTCCGCATCCCGGCCCCCAGACCCGTGCCCTCCACACAGCGGCACAGCACGCAGCTGCGGAAGTGAGTTTAAAATGGAATGATCACGATCATACTACCCTGCTCAAAATGTGCCATTTTCAGTCAATAATATCTTTTAGTTAATAAAAGCAATGGCTTCATTTGTACCATTTTACAGTTTTGTGTTTTCTTCCTAGTTGTTAGCTCCCGTGGAAAATCATTAACCAAGCAGATATTTAAACACTGAAATAAGTCCATATACTTTTACCTTCTGGTTTGTAATGGGAAATAGCATAATTAACCGAACATAATTAACTAAACTAATCTGTACCTATAAACATTTGTCTTCGTAGAATTCAAAAATTGTAGGACTATTGAGAGAGGGAACATATTTTCATTGCTGCTGGAATCCCTTCACCAAGGGCACCCGGCAAGACGCTGAGGGTTCACAATAAACACGTGATGTCTGTGACACCAAGGAATGAACGTCACTAAGATCCCGCACTGGATTTATCATTTTTAAAATCACATGATCAGCATGTAAACATTTCTGCTTCCCATAACAGTTCTATTTCTATGCCAATGATCACTTTTGGGTTCTCTTTGTATATAAAGGATTCTAAAAACAAAAACCACTTAGCTTTTAAAGCAAAGGAATAAATCTAAGAACCACTGGCTAGTGTCACAGAGTGGATATATGTTAACAGACCCCACAGCTGGCATGAACAGATAAACAGGTTCACTGGAGCAGAGAATTCACTGTCGCTCCATAAATTAATATAACTATTGGAGACAGAAACATCTCAAAAGTTTTACAGAGCTTTGTCCTGAAGAAATATGTAAACTAAATAGTTACATTAATTTATGGAGCAACAATTCACCAGTCTTGATGTAAGTAAGGGAGGTGCCAGAATTGAGCCACGACCTTCACTCATTCTACAGTTAAGGCTCACTGTTAAAATCCTATGTTCCCCTGATTTAGAGGGAATGTAAATTCAGATACAAAATTATTATAGAAAATGTGCTACATAAATATCATTTCTACTATAGGAAATTTGCCCTAAATATTAAAAATGTATAGTAATTTATTCTTTACAAAGAAGTTCAAGTGTTGTAAAACTGCTTAGGAAAAAAAATATCAGATGAACTCAATTTTCCAACCACAAACCTCCCACGCAGGTCAAAATTTCCCAGCTTTGTCAAAGGGTTATATAGGAAGATTCTCTCTTCTCCCAGAGAACACAGAGATAGGTCTACATCTACCCCACAAAATATAAAAAGAAAAATCAAACTGTGTTTAAGTTAAGTATAGTTCCAACCACATTTCCATGTGAGTCAACTCTTCTAAACTGTCAAAGGAAAATTAGTCGAGTTTTGGAAGCAGGAACGTAACACTTTTTGGCTCCCAGCCAATCCTGTCACGGCGTGAGGCTTCAGCCTTGGGCTCTGCTCTGCCAGAAGTTTAAACCGACCGAGGGCCAGGACAGAGGCACTGCAGCAGCCACATAGGAGGCTAATCCTAACCCAAGCAGAAGCAGTTTCACCTCATGTTGCAAAAGCTTGGGAGAGAGGTCACCTTTTTCAGCTGCTATTTAGAAAACTTTTGGGCAGCATCACAACCGATGATGAAATCCAGCTCTATACCAGGGAAAGCGCACTTGCTGTTAGTGCCAAAAGAATTAACTTTCTCTTAACCAAATTTGAGCTTCCCCTTCTTGAGCAAGTCACACAGACAGAAAGAGCTCACGAATATCATCATCACTTATAATCTTGCATTAGTTTGAGATGCCTCTTAGATATCCAGCTGGGATTGTAAAATATGACACGAGTTCAGGGTGCTGTCAGGGCTAGAGGTGTAAATAGTATCCCATCTATGCGTATTGTTATTAATCCATTTGATTTTTGTGTCGACACGAAGTTATCACAGTATTTAAATCCCCTTGAGCTCTAACAAGAGCATCTCAAACTGACACAGGTAAACTGAACTCGAGTCATCCACCCAGATCCCCCTTCAGCAAAGAGTACCCCTTCTTCCAGCTGCTCGGCCACAAGCCCTAGACTCAACTCTGATTTCTCCCTCTCTCCCACCGTATCCAATCTGGCAGCAAGTCCTGTTGGCTTCCACTTGAAAGTAGGTCCCTTTTTCATCCCCCTCACTGTCACCCCTAGTCCAAGCCTCCAGCACTTCCTGCCTGGACTATTGCATAGTTTCTTAACAAGGTCTCCCTGGTCCCACCCTTGCTCACCAGTCTGTTTTCAACACAGCAGCAAGAGCAATTCCAGCAAGACCACCAGGTCCCAACTCCCCACAGCACTCAGAGTAAAAGCCCAAGTCCTGCAGTGGCCACTCTCCCCCTCGCTCACAACCCCCGCCACGCCGGCACCCTGGCTGCAGATCCCCCAACACCGCGCACTGTTTCCACCTCAAGGCCTTTGCGGTAAAGGGACTTTCTCTGTTTTGTCTGGTACTTTTAACTGCTGTATCTCCAGCCAAGAAGAAGCAAGCTTGGCACACTAAGTGCTCAACAGCTGTGAACAAATGAACTGCATGTATATGCCCTGTGAGCTACTTTCATTATCTCTCTTTCAGAAATGGGGAAACGGAGTTACAGAAGGGTTAAGGAACTTAACCTGCTCAAAGAGTGACAGAGTCGGGATTCAAGCCCAGGCGGGACAGGTGCAGAGCACTGACTCTTAGCCACATGGCTAATCCCACCCACCTTCCAAGCTAAGAAAAGTTTTCAATCAATCATGTTTTGGGGGTTTGGAAGCCTTTCACAGAGAGTTGGCCTCAGCAGCTAAGAGCTCACTTTCATAAGCAAAAACCTCAATGTTTACAAGGTGAAGCTGGCAAAGATCACAAATGTCTTCGAGTTTTTTCCAAAATCCCTTCCTGCAGACTGTGTGTGTCACTCAGGCTTCAAGTGATCTAGATCACATATAAAACCCTGGGAACCTGGATGTCAGTTCAGCAAACTTTTCTTGGGCAAACCTGAGGTGTGGGGCAGGCCACCAAATATCATCTCACATGGAGAAGGCACAGAGGCTATCTGGGAAGGACTGTTTTCCCAGAAGTACAGTCCTAGCAAGAGTCTTTCCCCCTGAAGCTGCAGAAAGGGGCCAGTGGCCAGGGAGAGGCGGGGCACTGTGTGGGGGCCACCCTCTACTGCATCCAACTCCTGCTCCTGCCTCCAGGTGGCAGGGGGCATTGAGCCACATGGAACACAGAAAGAAATATTAATACATGAAAGAGAACTCCCAAACTCTTCTGACAACAGCCAGCTGGAAGGGTCTGAAAGCATTTTAGGATTTTAAGTTAACAGGGTACCTCTGTGCTAGCCCTTAGGTAGGGCAATTATTATTCTATGAATGCAAAAAGAATACTGGTTAAAGGTTTCCTTGATGGAACAGACAGAAGAGAGGAAATGTAGCCCAGGGGTTAGTTGCTCAGACACTGGAGCCTGAGTTGAACCCTGGCTTAGCTACTTACTAACCAGGTGACCTATGTGCCTCAGTTTTATCATCTGTAAAATGGGGCTAATATTAGTACCCACTGAGGACTGAGAATCAATGCTTGTGAAGGGCTTGGTATCTGCAGAACCTGGCACACAAGAAGCATGTGCTGAAGACTAACTCTTAATACTGTAACATTTCTTATATTATATAATGTATTTGTTAAACCAGATTTTAGGATTTTTCAGTCTCCCCAGCGTCAGCTTCTATAGAACTTGAAAAAATTACGAGCTTGGGGTTAAATCATCAATAATTACTCTTTAATATAATTTCTAGCATTTTTTTTTACTGGTGTTGAATCTTTTGGAATGCAATTTGAAATACTGTTGCTTTAAGATAACTGGGGAAAGATTGAGGATATCGACAAGGTAGTAACTGGTAACGTTCAGTACAATGAAACCTCCACAAAATGGAACTGAAAAAAATCCAGGTCCTTATGGCATTTCTCTTGTTCTTTACTTTCAGGGGAAAGAAGTAAATTCCAACAAGAGAGAGGCATCACTGGACAGGAAACTGAGAGTGGGGTCGTAGTCCCTGGGCAGGTGTGACCTCAGGAAAGGCACCTCCCCAGGGGGGCCCCAGGGTCCCTGTGTCAAAGAAGGTCTGGACAGTGATTCTAACTGCACGCCCAAGTTCCCACCTCTCCTCCAGTCAGGGGAATCCTGCTTTCATCTGTCTCAGATTTGGGGTTCCACTGAAAATTTCATTTAGAGGGAAAGGGTTTTGCTGCTAAAAAAGAAGATGGAAACCAGAGTTTCAAGGTCCAAAATGAGCCAAGTGAGCTGTGACTAAACGAATGACAAGGATTTAGTCCGGAAAGTAGCACTTTCCAAACACGCATGCACAGCACAGGCCTCTGAGGTGGTTATGAAGGTTCCCTACAAAGGGGTTCCCTGGGCGGTAAGTTTGGTAGACATTTCTTTTTGGAGAGTCACAATACCCATTGGTTAAAAACTCTGTGAACACCTGCATGAAGACACTTTAACTTTCACCCAACAAGGCATATGGGGCCTGTGGAACTCAAACCCCTGGTCCCTGTCTTAGGGACACACGCACACTCAAGCCTGTGGACACAGGCACACAATGCACCAGTCCCTGTCCTTGCTTTACCTACCGCAAAGCCCCTGAGAGAATACTATCAAAAATTTCGAAGCAAACGAGAAACAAAACCCACAAAAGATTAAATTTCAAACAATTTAGTACCATATTGCTTTCTATGATTTCCCATCCAGCCTCTAGCTTTTGAATACTGAAACCCTAGTGCGGTGCTGGGGGCCCAGGGATAAATCAATAGATCTTTGCTGATCATTTGTGGACACTTGTCACATCACCCCTGTCCTTCCATACCATAACTCCACATTCCCTTCACTTCTAACTTTCAAAAAGCACAAAACCACTGTCAAATCTTTAACTCATAGCTGCAAACTGTTATTTCTGAAACTGTGCAGATATCATTTCCAACTGTCCTCCTGAGAACCACTGATAGCATGATTTAGGGATATTTCCAATTCTGGCTGAGGCTGGGCAGGGCAGAGGCCAAACGCTAGGAAAGGACAGGACTGTACTGGGTGTACCATAAATCAGCCACAGGTGTCACCCTGTTGGTGTCAGAGGGGTTGTTTCTCTGAAATAGCAACTGTTTCTATTACTCTGCACTTGTAATAACATCCTCCCACAGGGCCCTGCTTTCCCACAACTGTTACACTACCCAGAGATCCGACGTCAGCTCATGCTGTGCAAAATGTCCCTGATCAAGCCCTTTTCTGCATTATGGTGGCTGCCCCTCCCAAGAACAAACAAGGCAGCCGCCCAGGAAGCCACAACCAGCTGCTTCCAATCGCGAAATCATTCTGGCAAAATAAAAACTGTTTTGGAAACCAATCTGAGTTTTCCCCTGAGGAGCCCTATAGCCAACAGGGTTGCCATGAGCTGTCACTTGTGGAAATCAGAGAACTTTCTTGTTTGACTTTTAGATGTAGGTCTACTAAGTCTAAAAAGCACACGAAATTAAAAGAAAACCTAGAGCTAACAGGGTCGTTTGTCAGGATGCACCCAGTCAAGATCTAAAGAGGTTGACAACCTAACAATGTGACAAGACCGGGGGCTCTCCACTGGGACCTGCCACATGGCACTCGTCCGCTGAGTCCAGAGACCAGCGGACCGCACTGTTCTTCCAGAAGTGGAAACATGTCAGGACTCTGCGGCAGCCAGCGCAGAACAAGGTGGCTCTCAGAGCCGGGGTCCCCAGGCCATTCAGGCACCCTCTGGGCGAGCCCTGGCCGTCCACGCCCCGGGTGAACCGGCTGCAGGTCCCGGGATCTCAGCGGCTGCCCCACCCCACCATGAGCAGGGTGCCCGGGCGAGGGTGGGAGAGTTGTGGGGGGAGGGCGCCGTCCCCGCGCACGGACCTGCCGCTCCTCCGCCTGCAGCCCGTACTCCTCGCGCATCCGCAGCAGCTCGTCCTCCAGCCGCGCGCGCAGCTGCTCCAGCTCGAGCGCCTGGCGCCGCAGCGCCTCCGCCTCCTGCGCGCACAGCCGCGTCTCCTCCTCGACCTGGAGCCGGCTCTCCTGGCCGCGCCGTAGTGCCTCCTCCAGCTCGCGCACCTCGTCCTCGTACAGCTGCACGGTCTCCCGCCACGACTCGGCCACCAGCAGCGCGTAGCTGTCTTGCACCTCCCGCAGGCGCGGCGGGGGCGCGGCGGGGCCGGCGGCGCGGGCGCGGTAGTGCATGGTCAGGCCGGCGGCGCGCGCGCGCAGCTCCCGCACTTCGCGCTCGTGGGCCGCATCGAGGCCGTGGCGTTCGGCCTGCAGCCGGCCCAGCAGCGCCTCGAGGGCGGCGCGCGCGCTCAGCTCCTCCTGCAGCTCGCGCCGCTGCGCGCCCAGCTCGGCGTCCAGGCGGCCGCGGGCGGCGCGGGCCTCCGCGTCCAGGCGCTGCAGCTCCCGCAGCTCGCGCCGAAACGCGTCGCGCTCGCTCTCCGCCTGCGCCGTGGCCCAGCTCAGCTCGTCCAGCTGCTCCCGCAAGCCGCGCGCCTCGTCGGCGAAGCGCGCCTGCCACTCGGCCCACAGGCCCTCCTGCCCGCGCCGGCCGCGCAACTCCTCCTCCAGGAGAAGGTTCTCGCGCTCCAGCTCCCGCACCCGGCACACGTAGTCATAGAGGCGCGCGTTGAGCTCCTGCAGCTCGGCCTTCTCCGGGCCCGTCTGCAGCCGCCAGGACAGCATCTTGCTGTGCGTGTGGGGCGCTCCCGGCCGGCCGCTTCCCTCCCGCCTTGGTCTTGTCCCCTCCGCCGCGCCTCTCCGGCCCCGCCGCCGCCCGGGAGGCCCGCAGACTGGGGCGGGAGCCGGGGAGCCGCGTCACTTAGCGGACGGGGCGGGCGGAGTGGGCGCGGACCACGGTCTCCAGCCAATCAGAGCGCGGCCCGACGCGGCCACTGCGGCCGGACAGCGCCCCCTGCCGGACTTACCGCGGCGCCGCGAGGCTGCCGAGCCCAGAGCTCGGGCTGCCGCGGTGATCGTCGCGGGCTGTCAGATGGCAGCGAGGATGGCTGCTCTGAGGGTGGGGCTCAGAGAAGGGATGTCCGAGAGGGCTTCCTGTTGCTAGGCTATTGCGCGTACCCACGGCACCCAAGTGACCTAACGTTCATGGATGGAGATAGCAGCTGCCACTGAGACATGCCAAGTTGCTGTGATGCTGGTCATTTACCGGGGACTTGTCACCTGAGGCCCTGGAGATTGGGGGGTTTTCTATTTTGGACAAATGTATATATATACGTTTATAATATATAATATACACATATGCATATATAGACATATTACATATATGTGCATTAATCTCTTTTAACTTAAAAGATAAGTACATATCCATTCGCCAGTATTTTTATGTACAGGCAAGACTTCTCTTGACGTAGGTTGACTGGAATTCCAGTTATCCTTCTTATACAAACTATCCTCAGGGGACATACACTTTCCAATACGAGTTTCTTTCATTTGAAGTGAGAACTTAGACCATAAAGTGCTCTGAGAGCAGAACTTTCTAGACATCTAACATCTCCCCAAATTTTTTAGTTGTCCCACACACACATATCTAGATGTGACAGCCATCTTTCCCCAACAACGTGCCCTTAAGAAAGCACTCAATTTAATTGCCATAGAAACCACAGCTGTTTTGCACACTTGCATTTCATTAGTTTTCATGACAGTATTTAAGTTATGAATGACTATAACCAGTATAACTAGCATTAAGAGGCACAGAAAAAAACCTGCTGGCCTTGGGTCGGGGTGACCCTGGTGGTGACAAAAGGCCTGGAGAGCCATCCACTGGCCAGAGAGGGCTCCTCATGGAAGGGCCACCGGTCAGGGTATTTTACAGATGGCATGGAAAGGTAGACGGGTCAGCAAGTTGGTCTCAGGAAGGGCCCATAAGAAAATTTCTAGTGCTCTCCTTGTGACACACATGAGTCTCCAACCACAAGCAGGGCAAAAAGTGGGCCTTTCTCTTTCTAGAGACTTCATATGAGAGATCCCATCTGCAGGTGGTGGAAATTAATATCTTTCAATTAAGAATCCCTTCTCTCTTTCTGCTAAGGCTAAGTGAGGGTGGAGGGTGGATTTATTCAGTGCCAGGCAACACAGCTGCTGCGGTGTCATCACTCAGACCTGTCTGGAAGCCCTACCAGTCCTAGTGTCTCTCCTGGGCCACTCTGGGACATTTGGGCACTGTGGGGCGACTCCCACAGTTGCCTAGACTCAGCTGCAGCTGTTCGTCCTCGGCTCTTTAACTGCTCACACTACCAGGGGTTCTGCTGCCCCCCACCTCCCCTGGCTGGGCAGGGGACAGCTCTGCAGGTTGGGAGAGCATTCTCAGGGACCACTGTGTCTCCCAGTAGGACACCTTGTTCCGACTTACTGGGTTTCCTTTACCCTGTGCGCTTCGGGGTTTTAGATGTTGGAAATCAAGACCTTTCCCCCACTTCTGTTCTAAATCCTGCTCCCGAGGAAATGACTGCTACAGGGTACAGCTGCCCAGTTCTGGAAAGCATTATAAGGCACCAGGAAATAGCAGGAGAAAAAAGTACCCTTGGTTAGTCTTTCAAAATAATATCCTGTTGCATCATACTTAATCTTCACAAAACTGTGGCGCCGAGGAGTTGAGTGACTTGCCTAAGGACACATGGTTCTTAAATTTGGGGATAGAAGTATTAGATGTTGGGACCACAGGAGCAGACTTGAGCAGGCAGGACCTGCCCAGGAAATAGAGGCACAAAGGGGAGGGAATGATGGATTGGATGGGGCGGATGGGATTAGGAGACACCAGGGACCAATGAGAGTGAGAAGCCAAGAAGCTGGTAGCACCCTAGGGTGTTGGTTGGTCCTGGAGGCCCCTGGAAGAGCAGGAGCTGCAGACTGCATCCCACAAGGGAGCTGGAGAAGGAAAAGCCAACCCTTCCCTCCTCCTGCCCTCCCTTCTCTTGCCGGTGCCTCCCACTGCGGAAGCCAGAAGTTACCGGAGGCTGGCAGTGGTGTGCTGGAGCTGGCTGTCGCTGGCTTGTGAGTGCCAACTGTTAAATTTTCAGGAATTTTGTGAACCACTTGTTAAACACAGCCATTATTAAAAATTAAATTATAGAAGCTTATAATGAGGAAATAAATATACTCGAAACTTATCACTTCCTAATTATTTCACAGTATTTTCCTATTATCTGTCCTAGAAGTTCCGAATGACTGGCATGCCTGCACGGTGGACATGCCATTGAATGTGTGCTGCCCAGCTCTGCATTCACTGATGTGTTGGGAGCTTGAATAGTTACACGGTAGAAATCAGTAAGTGATTTATTCTTGTGATTTATTGTTTTGCTG
The DNA here is from genome assembly GCF_000956105.1 of Propithecus coquereli. Lineage (NCBI taxonomy): Eukaryota > Metazoa > Chordata > Mammalia > Primates > Indriidae > Propithecus > Propithecus coquereli. Next base: position 801,810 of record NW_012144967.1, read on the forward strand.
ATTGTCTAGTCTTAAGAAAGTGATGGAGAACATGTTGATAATGGAGATGAAACTTAGTGGTGGTGTTGTGTCTGTAGCTATTGAACTGTAAATAACACAAAAACGTGAGGAAATATGTTTCTGGTGCTTCAAAACTATTATCCAGATCAGGAAAGAAGTTGCTTCATAATAAGGAATGAATAAAGTTTCTAAGTTATTTCACCCTTGTCTTTCTTATTAAGGTAAACAACAGTATCTACTAACATTCATGTCAGGCTATGCTCATTCGTCAGTTGCAACCACAAGTTAACTAGGAACACCGGAGTTCTGCAAAAATCAATGAAAACGTTCTGCCAGTATCAATTTGCTATACGGAATTTATGAAAAAGAGTATTGTATATTTCATTATTGTTTGTAATAAAAATTTGAAAGCTGCCTTGATGTTGCTACCATATTAAATAATACGCATTTTTATTAATAGATTAATGGCAAAAAAAAAGGTGCAGTCTTCATTTCTTATTGACATTCTTCTATTCAATAGAGCGGATAATCTAAGCTTAAGAAGACATACATATATATTAGGAAATATATATATTCCCCCATGGGAGTCAATAAAATAATTTTTACTTTGAATGAAAAAAAATGGCTCGTAAATTTCTTTTTCTAGAATTGGCCTAATACAAAAGGAATTGCTCACCGTAAGCAATGATTTAAAAGATTTTTTTTTAACCACAGCCCCCTTTGGCAGGCTACACACCTCGCGGACCATCTACTCTACCTATTACCATTTTCAGTGAAAGCCGAACTCAAGGATGCAGCGGAAGTGGAGAGAAAAGTTACGTTTGAGCCCCACTGACCGCTGCCAGCAGAGGAGCGGTAAGAAGCTTGAGTCAGGTGCGAAAACGATGGGCCCTGGGCGCAGCGCCCCCTGGAGGAGAGCAGGGGAACTCCTGACCTCCCGGCAGGGGGCGCTGCTCCAGGGCGGAGCGCCCAGAAGGGCCCCAGGGCGACTGCAGGACCCTGGACCTTTGCGTTAGAGGCGCGGTGGATGGGAAGGAAGCGGGGCGGACCTGCAGCTGGAATTTTACGGAAAGCCAGAGAAGCAGGAGGGCTGCGCGGGGCCGGTGAGGTGCAGCCTTTTCCATCAGTCCCTGCGCTGGGCTGGGGAGGTGGGAATTGCGGGTCTTTTTCCTATTCATAGGACCTGGCGCAGTGTGGCCAGCGCTGCGCTGGGCTCCCAGGCAGTGGAGTAATTAGGGGTGGGGGGAGATCCCTTATCCCCCTTATCCCTTATCCCCTACTCATTCCTTCTGCTCTCTGCCTGAGGGGAGGGCTACGCCCCAGGCAAGAAGCCAAAAAGAAAATCTTGGTCTCCAAACTCCAAGATTTTAGGAACTTGAGGTTTTTTTTTTTTAGGACTTCGAGCTAGGCAAAAGTTGGAGAGAAAATCCTGAGAGAGGGCAGAGCAGGAGGCTGAGGAGAATTGGGTTTCCCAGGAGGCAAGAAAACATTGGGAGAGGGGCGAGGGAGAGGAAAGAAAGCACAGGCGTTGAGCCCTTGCACCCCTTCCTGGGCAGAGCCCTGAGGAGACAGCAAACCCCCGTTATATTTTGGGCTCCAAGTGCAGGGGCCTTGTGCCCTCCTTCCCAGAGGCGCCCTTGGGAGCCAGCAGGACTGAGAGGAAGGGCACAAGGAGAGCCTTTCCGAGGTGTCCCCATTCCCCCCTCAAGCACGAGCACCACCCACAAGTGGTGGACCGCAGACCTGAGGGGCCATTCCAACCAACGAGGGATGGGGTGAGATCGGAGCACCCCAGCAGGGCACAGCCAGCTCTAAGTGCCTTTGTGCAAATTAGAAAAAGGCAGCCTTCTGGGCAGACAAATGAGCCCACACATGCATGACCTGGTCAGTGGATAGTTCCTTGGTGCTAAGGAAGAAATGTCCCTTCCTTGGGGTAGGAGCTGCCCTGCACCCACATCCATGGCTCAGCAAGTACAGCACAGGCTAGATTTCGGTCCCACTCATTGCCTGATCCCGGCACGTTTGTGCAGTGGACAAGCTACGCTTGACTGTCTGTGGTGACCCACTGTTCCAACCTCTGGCTGTAGGAATGAAGACCAAGAGCTCTATCGGAAGGCTAGTGGATGCCAACACAGACAGGTGACATGAGGACCAGGTAAGCTCCCAACCCTGATGCCTTTGCACTGTGTAAGTCCTTAAAAATTCTGGTGCAACCCAGGGAAAGGGGTCAGAACCTTAACCGATGGAGATTGAGTTTTCATCACCCTGTTGTTATTTCATGATGACCTACGTTTGTGAACTGAGAGGCACACCTGCCCCCGACAGGTTTGGTCAGGTAAGAAATGAAGCAAGTGGGGAAGGGAAATGCAGTGGGCTGGCGGGAAGAGCTGAGCTGGGCCCAGTGGCATAGAGTGGACTGATCCACTTTGTGTCCTGGCACTTAGTACTAACATCACCTTGGGCTCGACAACCTCTCAGCCAATTTCCTTACCCATGTAGTAATGGGAACAAAATAGCACCTTCTCATAGAAGTATTTATTAGAAGTACTAGACTTCCGTGTGCATCCGCATCACTGGAGAGCTTGTTGAAACACAGATTGCCGGGCCACGCACACAGTTCCTAGTCAGCAGCCTGGGGAGAGGCTCCCAGGTGAGACCGATGCTGCTGGCCCAGGACCACAGGAAAGCTTCGGGCTTACACCATCAGTCAGCCCTTGCATGGTCCTTGCCGTGTGCCAGGTATTGTTCTGAGCTCTTTATGTGGATTCACTCATAATCAGCACAGCAACCTATGAAGTAGGTACTACCAGCTCTATTTTAATGCCGAGGAAACTGAGCCACAAAGCGGTCAGCTTGCCAGGACCATGCAACAGAAAGCGGCGGAACCAGGATTTGAACCCTGGCCTTACCCACATTGTCACGCTGCCTGTTATACTGTGGCAAACTGTTTCATAGGAATACACCCTGTGAGGATGGCACCAAATGTTGGCCATCGTCACGGGAGAAGTCCCAAAGCCCAGGAATCACGTGGGGGCTGG
>NW_012144967.1:806237-819686 GCF_000956105.1 Propithecus coquereli
AGGAGGGAGACATCACTCCTTTGGACTCAGGGTCTGGGGAGTCCAGGAAGCTATGGGGAGGATGCTCTCTTTCCCTGATACTGTCACAAGTGTCTGCTCCTTCCCTCTTTGCCACCCGCCAGTCATTCAGTCATTTACCCCTTTCTGACTACCCACTCCTGCGCCAATCCAATCTTGTGGCTTTAAATACCAACACCCCTCAGATGTGTAACTCCAGCCCAGACTGCTCTTCTGAGTCCACTGTGCCTTGGGCCAGGGCCCTGTTTAGGACGTATCTCTGCTCTAACAGGGAGGCTGTGAGGGTGCTTTGGGTCCCTGGGTATCATTGCCAATTTGGACCCCACAGTAGGTACCCAACCACTCTGGAAAGAAATGCGTGCCCCACTTTCCTCAGTGTAAATGGCTGTAGTCCCTTTAGGGAAGTTATGAGGGATCACAGCTCTATTCACTTGCCATGGAAGTTGCTGGGTCCTTCGTTCAGCCAGTGGGGTCTGGTGACTCAGGCCCAGAAATTGGGCAATGACTTTCCATAGGGGAAATTGGATCATGACTTTGCATAGGAGTGTTTTTGATTATACATATTTAGCGATGTCTTTGCTGGCAGCCCATTTATTCTTCCCTTAGGAACACCATGTTCTGTGAGTCACCTCTGTTCATCCCTTAGGTCACCACGCCCCCCCATGGCCATTCCAACCTTGCCGCTCGTGTCGGTAATTATACTCACCTTGTTTCTGCTTCTTTCGGGCTGCCATCTGCCCTCCCTGGGCCTGTACATAGCCAGTGGTTCTCAGGTCTGGTCTCCAGACCAGCAAGAGCAGCAGCACCTGGACACTGTTTAGGAATGGTCATTCCCCAGCCTCTACCCAGGCCTACTGAATGAGACCTGTGTGTTTTGACAAGCCCCCCGCTGATTTCAACGTGTGCTAGTTTGAGAACCACTGCTGCGTCTTATCATTCCCGCCAGGGAGGCCAGTTCTGTAACAGTCTCCCCTCCGTCAGTCCCTCCTCCAGCGGACAGCCACCTCTCAGCTTCTCAGCAATGCGGTGCCCCTCACCTGTTCACTTTGGTGGATGGAGGGTCCTCCAGGCCTCCCAAGGAGCACAGCTAGCCCGATGGGATTTTCTGGTCTTGAGCCCAGCTCTCGGATCTTGGTTCCCTCCCTCCACAGCCTTCTGCAGCAGTTCTGGCATCCCTACTTCATTTATTAATGCAGGCATCCCTTTCCCAGGCTTCCCAGGGATCTCCCGGCAGCACACCGGCACAGTCACCCGAGGCCCTTGCCAGGGAGTAAATTCTCATCGCAGGAAGGGCCCCCACACCAACCAGTCTCCCTTACCCAGCTGTCTGTCCTTGACCCTCAAGCCCACCCTGACCAGCATCCTGCAGACCACCTCCCCCATTCCCAGGCTTCCTGCTCCATCCCTGCTGGTATGCCTTAACCAAGTCCCATGGCACCTTTGGGATAATTCCTCTCCTTCCTGGGGGGACCCAGCACTTCCCAGCTGGGCTTGCTGAGGTTTGGCCTTAGGTATAGGTCTGGTGGCCAGGAGGAAGGTGGTGGTCGACTCCGAAGGGCAAATAGTGTCTTGTAAGGCACCTGCCCCATTGGTGGCCTCTGCATAGTCTGCTAGCAGGAGACTGGGGAGGGGGTCTATATTCCAGTAAAGGAGAGTGGGTCACTTCTTCAGGGGAATCTGAAAATCCAGGGTTCTTACCTGTGGTACCCAGATACCCCCATCACAAGTCTCCCAGTCCTACTCCTTTCCCATTAGAGCCCCAGCTTCGACGCAGGAGACTTGCCCAGAATGAGAACTCAGCCTCTCTCTCGCAATTAGAAGCTGTGCCTAGTCTTCTGTTCTGTCTTCTGCCTACAGGAGGCAAGACTCTTCTTAAAGGCAGCCAAACAGGTCCTGTGACTCTCACGCTTTGCTTTAAATCTCTGAGCAGTAGATCTGAGACTGATGTTTTCTCTCTTAATGAATCAGTGGCACTTAGCAAACGTCCCTTGATTCCACAGTCCTTGTAGTTACTATTCCCTCCAAACCCCGCAAAAGCCCATGGTATTTCTCCCCTTCCACCTGCCTCCCCTTCCACTGCATCTTGTCCCAGTTCATCAAGGGCAAAAGTCGTAGCAATCACACTTCAGCAGCATGCCGGGAACTATCAATACTCCACCCACTCGTCAGCAGTAAACAATCCAAAAACGAACTAAAGAAAACATTCCATTTACAATGGATCAAAAAGAAAAAAATACTTAGGAATAAATTTAACAAAAGAAGTGCCAGATTTGCACACTGAAGATGACGAAACTGTTGAAATAAGTTTTTAAAAAGACTTAAATCCAATGGAAAGACCCTGTGTTCATGGATTGGAAGACTTAATATTGTTAAGATGGCAGCACACATATACGCGTACGTGCATAGCTATGTTTATTTAGCTAGCTAGCTGTCCACACACGAGTACATACTGATCCCTCCAACTCCAGTCTACAAAGTTCATCCCTTCCTTCCTCCGTTGTTCATTTGTAATTTCTCTCTCTGCCAGTGAGGCATCTGACTGTCATTACCTATGGTATATTTACTTATTTGTTCAGCCCTTGTATACATGTAAAGCAGTTTCTCCATAGGCTTTTTAAAACCTAAATCAGACCGCACCTCTGCTCAAAACCCTCCCAGTCCTTCCCACTTCACTTAGGGTAAAACCCAAATTCCCTGACCCTCTCTGACCTACAAGGCTACATGCCGTGGATCCCCAATACATATTGATCCACTTACTCTCCCTTGCGCTTCTGCCCTGGATACCTTGGCCCCCTTGCTGTACCCCAGAAGCTGGGGTGACAGGAGGGGATTCCTGAAAAGGGGAATAAGGGAATTTGTTGGCATAATAGAACTCCTCCACACCTTGACTTTGGTGGTGGTAACAGGACTGTATACATCTGTCAAATTTCTCTGAACTGTACACTTAAAATTAGTGAGTTTTATTGTCTGCAAAGTATACTGCAATAAAGTTGATTTTTTTTTTCTAAGAGACAGGGTTTTATTCTGTCACCAAGACTCAAACCTCGAACTCATGGGCTCAAGTGATCCTCCTGCCTCAGCCTCCTGACAGGTGTGCACCACCATGCCCAGCTAATTTTTAAATTTTTTGTAGAAATGAGCATCTTGCTGTGTTGCCCAGGCTGGTCTCGAACTCCTAGTCTCAAGAGATCCTCCTGCCTCGGCCTCCCAAAGGACTAGGATTACAGGCGTGAACCGCCATGCCCAGCCATAAAGTTAATTTAAAAAAAAAAAAGACATTTATTCCAAGAAATAGTATCTGTGATACACACATTTGAAATTTTAGTTTTATGTTTCTAAAATATTTTGAAATAAATGCATAACTAGTAAGGTTTTGAATTTTTTCTTCCACTTCTACCTAAAATCGCCTCCCTTTTCACATTTGCATGTTCCCCGTCATGAACTCTGCTGGGTTTTAGCAGAGGATCCAACATGGTTGTTTGGATTTGGCCTCCTTTCTCTCCTCTCACAATGAGCAAAATCATTATCCATTAATGACCTTCGAACTGTTTTGTCAGTGACCACATCAAAAGGAAATATATTTTACACTGTACGCTAGTGCAAGTAACGGAAACAAAAGTTCTACAAAAAATTATTTATCCTTCCAATATTTTAATCTCTTTTTAAATGCTGGATTGGACTCACAGATTTAATATCATGACTCGTTAATGGGTCTTGATTTATAATTTCAACACTCTTCATCTAAAAGATGTCATCTACCACATTAATCGATAACATCGGCCTGGCATTCATCAACACTTATGGGTTTTCTAAACGCAATAGATAATGGATCAGATCGAACACATTCTGTAACTGACTCCACTGGCCACCCCTCCACCCGCACCTTCCTCAAGGCTCCTGGCCTGTGGTCAGGGAAACGTCCGCCCTTTCTAACCTCTTGCCACCTCCCCCGTGGTAAATCTCGCACGTCATCTCACAGGCAGGTAAGTCAGTGGGCAAAAATGATTTTCCTAAACTAACAGACATAGACTCTCCCGCTGTGCTTAAACATTCTTCCACTGTATTTGGGGATTGTCCGGACGGCGTAGATAGCCATGGTCAGGAAGCTGATTTCAGTTTCTCAAGCACAAAGTAGCGATACCACTGGTGACAACTGCAGCTGCGGCCAAGGTAACTGGAGTGCTCACCAGCTGCCAGGGTCCTCCTTTCAGATAGCCCTGAGTTTTAGTCATCAGTAGCCCAAAAGGTGACTCAGAGCTTGAACCTGTGATTATTACTGCTGTCTTTGTAGCTCACTGAGTCAGATTTGGGTATATCAGGGTGAAATCGCCCACCCGTACCCATCTGCCTAAATCTACCTAAAATTCAAGGCCCAACTCTATTGTTATGATGTTCACAAGGCCTTCCCTGATGGTGCCCTTGGAAATCAGGCCTGCCTTTGAACCATCAAGGGTTTTCAGTTGTAACACTCTGATGAAATATGCTCCGTTCTACTGGGTAATCTCATTTGATGTATTCCACTCCACCCTATTCTTGTGACCTTGCGGTCAAGGACCATGATTGTATTCTTTGCCCTGGAATTGCCACGTTGCCTAGTCCAATTTTGCTTTTGGTAGGCACTGAATGAGTAAAATATGTAGTTGCTAAATTGCAATGTCCTGAAATATGAAAAGTCTGGGTTCGAGTCCCGGTTTGAGTGATTGATCTCTGCTATGATCTTGGCCAACTGACTCCACCTCTCTGGACCTTAGCTTCCTCAGCTGTAGCTGAGGGAATTGGACTACATCATCTCTAAGGTCTGTGACAGCCAGTCCCCAAGGATCCCCACCTCCTGCTGGTCACTCCCCATTGAACCAGGGATAGTGGGTATGTCGCTTCTGATATGGAGTTATAAAAGGCGAGGTGGCCTTCTTGGGCATTCTTTCTCTCTTTTGGATCACTTGGCGCTGGGAGAAGTCAGACACCATGTCAGGGGCAACCTTTTGGAGAGATCTAGACAGTGAGGAACTGAAGCCTCTGACCACCAGCCTGCGAGGAACCGAGAGCTGCCCACAACCCCGTGAGTGACCTGGGGTGGATTCTCCAGACCCAGCCAACCCTTGAGATGATTGAAGCCCTGGCCCACTGCTCAACTGCAACCTCATGAAGGAATCAGACCCAAAACAACCCAGCTAAGCCACTCTTGGACTCTTGACCCTCAGAACCTGTGAAGTAATAAATATTTGTTGATTTGAGGTCATTTTTTACATAGCAATACATGACAAATACAGATGGTTCTGAACTCTAAAATTCCATAAGCCATTGGTCACAGTGGCTCACACTTATAATCCCAGCTACTCAGGAGGCTGAAGCAGGAGGATCACTTGAGGCCAGGAGTTCAAGACCAACCTGGGAAACATAATGAGACCTCATTTCCTAAAAAAAAAATTTAAGGCCGGGCGCGGTGGCTCACATCTGTAATCCTAGCTCTCTGGGAGGCCGAGGCGGGTGGATTGTTTGAGCTCAGGAGTTCGAAACCAGGAGTGTGAGGTTGCTGTGAGCTAGGATGATGCCACAGCACTCTAGCCCGGGCAACACAGTGAGACTCTGTCTCAAAAAAAAAAAAAAAAAAAAATTTAAAAATTAGCTGGGCATGGTAGCTCTCACCTGTAGTCCCAGCTACTTAGGAGGCTGAAGTGGAAGGATCACTTGAGCTAAGAAAATTCATGACCAGCCTGGGTGATATAGCAAGACCCTATCTCAAAAAATATCGAAATCCTATAAGCCTGAAGTCCCTGAAATACAGCTGTTGCATTCAGGAAAAGCCTGATTTACAATAATTGTCAATCTTTCCCCCACCACCCCCAGCCAGAATCATAAAGAGATAATACAAAAATATGTCAGAATATATTTTGGAATAACAATATTTATTTTATTTGTTTTTATAAGAATTTTCAAAGCTTTGTTGATTTTGCTTCACTGAATCCTTTATTTCACAAATGAAGGTGGAAATCCAGATAAATTAGGTGATTGGAATAATGCAAATGTTCTTCACTTTCCCAGCATTTGCATTTCCTCGGTGGTGAATGAAAATGAGGTAGAGGCTTGCTTTGTTCCACTCCAGCCTCACCGTGAGAAATTCCTCTTGAGCAGTGGTGATACTCACGAGTTTTCCCAGCCACAGGCGGGCAAATCTCAGGGGAGAAGAGAGAGCGCAGCTTGCTAAGTCACCTCCAGAAAAATAGCTGACGGTTGGAAGAGACAGCTGGCAATGGGGCTACCACGTCAGGCTGGATTAAGAGGAGACTTTTGACAGGACGAGTGACAAGAAGTGATTTTCTGTTTAAAATGAGACCACGGTCTATGGAAAGCAGGGGCATGGGGAGGAAATTAAGAGCGTGGAGGGTTCATTGAGAAGGCCCGTGTCTCCTCTAGCTGGGGCACGAGCCCTGGTGGCTCCCCAAATGAAAGCGAGCAGCTGCCGGCCTCAGGAACCAGGGCCCAGGACAAGGAAAGTAATGAGTCAGGGGAGACGGTACGAAGGGGCTGGGAGGGACGGGAGAATGCTGACACTGGGGACGCACATGTGGAGGGCAAGTGTCTGTTTCACCCACTAATGTGTCCCTAGGTTTGGTGCTTCATGGAGGAAACTCTTCACACGGGTGTGTTGAAAGGACAGAAATACACATGAAAATAAAATTAGAAAAAGAGGCAAGGATGGGTGGGGAGATGACTCTGGGAGATTAAAAGTGCGTTACTCTGAAAGCATCTGTCTTATCAAACAAGGTTTTATTGCAATATTTTCTTATTTAAGTAATATTGTCCCGTAAAGAAACCCCATCTTGAACTTATTAATTGCCTCTAGGATGAAAAAGATTTAAGCTACCATGCCCGTAATCCCAGCTACTTGGGAGGCTGAGGCAGGAGGATCATTGAGCCAAGGAGTTTGAGGCCAGCCTGGACAATATAGCAAGATGCTGCCTTAAAAAAAAAAGATCTAAATGGTTTTTACTGGGTGGGAATTTTTGGACTCTTTGGTGTTGCTACAGAATAAAGGAGGTGTCTTGGTAATAATAATAATAATAATAATAAGATGTGTGAAGCCAGAGGACAGAGGGAGAAGCTGACGGGATGACCAGCCCTTGGGTCAAGTTTTTCAGGGGACTTAAGACCAGAGAGTTCTTTGCCTTGGTTATTGACTCCAGCTAACTTGGCTACTTCGCCAAGATCACTGAGGTAGATTCCTCGTTCCTTCCAACAGATCCCTTTCAAATTGTTAGACCACACGGAGCTGAATACACTTTTTTTTCCTCCTCAATATGAGTTTTTCCTCTGTTAACAGAATAAAGACATGCTCGGGGAGTGAATCGCAGAAAAACCAATGAAAATGGAAACACTATGCCAGGGAATGGAATTCTGGAAGAAAAGGAGCTCGGATGTTTTTAGTGCACTAAGGAGCAAGTTCTCCTCTGTATATTTGTGTACCACATGGGGATTCTTTTTCTGAAACCAAGTGTTTAGATTGACATGATAATAGAAGTGAAAGTGTCTCAAGTCCAATAAACTGTTGTTTTACTAGTGATGGCAGCACCGTGTTTCACTATGCTCTCCACGTAACTGTCAGGAAGGGAGGAAGCAAATGTCATTGATGTTTTGCAACAATAAGACCCAGCCACAGAGTTTTGCTCAGTGTGACAGGATGAGTCAGAGTGAGTCATGGGGTGACAAGTACCAGGAGGTCTTAGGTCCTAGCTATGCTTTTTCCAATGGGATCACATTGGGTTTGACACAGGGGACTCAGGGAGAGGCAGCAGGTCCCCAAACAGTATTCACGTGGCAAGTTGGTGAAGGGCCATGGTGTGAGGATAACCCCAGATCACACATAAACCCAGAAGTAATTTCCACTGAACTTTGTGTAGCAGGACACAAGGTTTGGATGCCAGGGCAGACATGACTATTGGGTCAGGGGAGACTCAGTCATTTTCTGGGATTTGACTAGACATGAGGTACAAGAGACCCAAAGCTGATTCCGGGGGAGTGAATGGATGATATTTGAAAAAATAGCCAAACTCCCCTTCCCCATCCCACAACCTAGGCTTTCCACGTCCAGCAGAAAGTCAGGAAAGGCAAAGGTGCAGGGATTGGCCATTGGCCTTAGCTTTTCCAGTGCCTTGGCCTCGAGAGTCACAGAAGGAACCACGTGCATGCAGCAGATCCGGGAGAGCTCCCCAGGAGGAAGAACACAGCTTTTTGTCCTCGGCTCTTAGACCAGAAGAGATTCCCAGCACTTTGTGGGGTAGAAGAGGTATTGGAAAGGCCAGGAGTAGAGTGGCAGTTTCCAAGGAAGGCCTCCTGTGCCCTGTTCCCTTGGGCCCTACTCAAGGCAGAGGAACCGCCAGGGAGCTGTGGTGTCCCAAAGGACAGGGGACTGGTCTGGGAAGGTGGCAAGATTCCAGAGAAAAAATATGCGTGTGCAGTGCATTCAGGCAAAAAGGCCTTGGACAGACTCACACATGGTCCTGTCAGGGGAGCAGCAGAACGCTTCCTGTGTGTCCAAGAGACTTGGTTGTATTGTTAAATATATTCCGTTGAGTTTCAAGCAGCTGTATTCTCTTCTGAAAGACACTGAATTTAGAAACACCCCTATATGACAATTTGATAAAAAAAAAAATCAGTACATATATTAGATTTCTAGCCTACTGCTTTAAAATACACATTCTAATAAATTAAAATATATCACGTGCAACTAACACTCCAGTTGTCAGGTAGCCAAGTGGAGAGGCCCGCCAGAGCAAAGCCATGTGTGAAGCCATTAGCTCTTTGGGGGTGCTCCACCAAAGTCTTTCTTCAGGGACTGTGGAAATAATACTGGCATGGGGCTTTTCATTCTGATTCATCCAGAAATTTATAGTAGAACAAATATCTCTGTGTCCATATAATAGAATTTAGGGTAGTTAAGAAATATCTGTTTTTATGATCATTTCACCCAATTGTCCATCACTGCTAATAATTTAGTAACAGTAAAGGAAGCCCATAAGAGAATGAATGGATTCTACTGTCATTCATACTCCCAACTCTTAGTACATATAGTCAAGAATGGAAAAGCCATCATCGAAAACTTTGAGGATGGGATGAAGACCCAAGAAAGTACTGTACATAGCCCATGAATCAAGGATGTCTGAGCAGGGCAGCCTAGCAGGAATACCCAGGTCTATAAATAATACTCAAGACAAATGCCCCTGGGGCCAGCCTCTGTCTGGCGGTAGCTCCAGCTTGCCTGTTTGCAACAAGTGCTTTAGTAGCTTGTGGATAGCATAGGAAAAATATTGCCCGATTTGGTCTCCAGTGAGTTTTGAGTTTCCTAAATAGGTTTTAGTTGAAATGTGGAAGGGTACAAATCCTACTCACATTATCACAAAGTGAACACAGCCTTGTTCTAGCACCAAGATCAAGGAACAGAAGATAACCAGCACCCAGAAGCCTCCTTCATGTCCGCTGCCAGGCACTACCCCTTCCCTTTAAAACCATAGACTGTTTAGCTGGTGTAATGGAATCACACAGGGTGCACGCTTGTGTACCTGACTCCTATCATTCAACATAGCAGTGCTGTTTGTGTAGCCAAGAACTGGAAACAGCCCAAATGCTCAGCAACAGAAATAATGAATAAATAAACTGTGATCTGTCCACACAGTGGAATACAACACAGCAACCACAATGAATGACCTGGTGCTACGCATAGCACCATGTGTGAATTTCATAAACATAAGGTTGAGTGAAAGAAGTCATATTCAAGAGAATATACAGTTCAAAAACAGCCAAAACTAAGCTACGGGGTTAATAGCTGTGGTTCCCTCTGGGAATGAGAGAAAGGGTAATGTTCTGAGAGTTTTAAATTTTAAATTGTAGCCATTATGGTGGGTGTTTAAGAGTTAGGTTTTAGGGTTAGGACCAGGGGTCATATTAGTATTAGGGTAAGGGTTTTACATTTTCCTGATTACTAATGCAGTTGAATATTTTTTCATATATTTATTGGTTATCTGAATAACCTCTTTTATGAAGTGTCCACATCTTTTGCTCATTTTCCTGTAGAGCTGTGTCTTTTGCTCATTGATTTGTTCTTTATGTGTTCAAGATATAAGTCCTTTCTTATATCTACGGTTATACCCCTATGGTTATCCATATTGCAAATATCTTCTCCCACTCTGAGTCTTGCCTTTTCTTTTTCTTAATGGTATCTTTTAAAAATTGAGGTATATTCACATACTGTAAAATACACCTATTTAAAGTGTATATTTCAATGGTTTCAGTATATTCACAAGATTGTACATGCATCAGCATATCCAGAATGTTTTCATCACCTTCCAACAAAACTCCATTCCCTTTAATTACCACTTCTCATTGCCTTCTCCTCCCATCCCTGGCAACCACTAACCTAATTTTTATTTCTATGGATTTGCCTATTTTCAACACCCCATATAAATATAATCATACAATATGTGGCCTTTTGTGTTTGGCTTCTATCACTTAGCAAAATGTTTTCAAAGTTCATTCATGATGCAGCATGTGTTAGTACTTTATTCCTTTCTGTAGTTGAATACTATTCCATCGTATGGATATAACATATTTTGTTTATCAGTTAATCAGTTCAGTTGATGGACATTTGAATTTTTCCACTTTTTGGCTATTATGAATAATGCTGCTATGAGTATTGGTATACAAGTTTTCGTGTGAACATAATGTTGTCAATTCTCTTGGATTTATAGCTCAGAGTGAAATTACTGGATCATATGGTAACTCTGTGTTTAACTGTTCTCAAAAGCAGCCTCACTATTTTACATTCCCACCAGCAAGGTATGAGGGTTCAATTTCTCCACATCCTTGCCAACACTTACTATTGGCTCTCTTTGTGATTACAGCCAGAGGATATGAAGTGGTATGCCACTGTGGTTTTGATTTGCATTTTCCTAATTAATGATGTTTAGCAGCTTTTCATCTGATCATTGGCTATTTGTGTATCTTCTTTGAAGAAATGTCTATTCAAATCCTTTGCTCATTTTTAATTTGGTTATTTTTTTCTTTATTGTTGAGCTATAAGAATTATTTATCTATTCTGAATACAAGTCCCTGATCACATATATTATTTGCAAATACTTTCTCCCATTCTATGCATTGTCTTCCACTTTCTCTATAGTGTCCTTTTAAGCACAGAAGTTTGTGATTTTGATGAAGCCCAATTTATCTATTTTTTCTTTGGTTAGTTGTGCTTTTGGTGTCAAATCGAAGGAGTCATTGTCTAATCCAAAGTCATAAAGGTTTGCACTTATGTTTCCTTCTAAGAGTTTTAGTTTTAACTTTGGTGTATGATCTATTTTAAGTTAATTTTGGATATGGTGTGAGGTAGGGATCCAATTTTGTTCCTTGCATGTGGATATTCGGTTGTCCCAGCACTATTTATTGAAAAGAATATTCCTTCCCACCATTAAATTGTCATGGCATCTTTGTCAAAAATCAATTGACCATTAATGTAGGGTTTATTTCTGGACTCTCAATTCTATTTCATTGATCTATGTGGCTATCCTTATGCCAGAACCACAAAGTCTTGATTGCTGTAGCTTTGTAGTAAATTTCAAAATTGAGAAGTTTAAGTCTCCCAACTTTGTGCTTCTGTTTCAAGATTGTTCTGATTATTCTGGGCCTCTTGAATGATAATATTCTATATAAATCTTAGGATCGCCTTTTCAATTTCTGCAAAAAAGGCAACTGGGATTTTGATAGGAATTGAGTTGAATCTGTTGATCAATTTGGGGAGTACTGGCATGTCAACATATTGTGTTCCAATCCATGAACATGGCTTTCCATTTCTTTAGATCTTCTTTAGTTTCTTTTGACAGTGTTTTGTAGTTTTTAGTATACAAATCTTGCACCTCTTTTGTTAAATATATTCCTAAGTATGTTATTCCCTGTGATGCTATTATAAATGGAATTTTTCCTTAATTTCATTTTCAGATTCATTGTTGCTAGTATATAGAAATACAACTGATTTTTGTATATCAATCTTGTATTCTGCAAACTTGGTAAACTCGTTATTCTTATAGGTTTATTTGGTATGGATTCCTTATAATTTTTTTTTTTTTTTGAGGCAGAGACTTGCTCTGTTGCCCTGGGTAAAGTGCAATGGTGTCATCATAGCTCACTGCGATCTCAAACTCCTGCACTCAAGCAATCCTCCTGCCTCAGCCTCCCCAGTTGGTGGGACTATAGGCATGTGACATGATGCCCAGTTAATTTTTCTATTTTTAGTAGAGACAGGGTCTTGCTCTTGCTCAGGCTGGTCTTGAACTCCTGAACTCAAGCAGTCCTCCCTCCATGGCCTCCCAGAGTATCAGGATTACAGGCGTGAGCCATGGCTTCCAGGCATGGATTCCTTCAAATTTTCTATATACAAGATCAAGTCATCTGCAAATAGAGATAGTCTTACTCTTTCCTTTCTAATCTGGATGTCTTTCATTTTACTTACTTGCCTAATTGCCCTGGCCAGAGCCTTCAGGACAATGTCGAATAGAAATGGTGAGAGTGGACATCCTTGCCTCATTCCTTATGTTAGGAGACCCTTAGGTCTTTTGCCATTTCACCATTAGGTCTTTCTGCATTAAATGTGATGTTAGTTGTGGGGTTTTCATAGATGCCCTTTATGAGGGTAAGGAAGTTTCCTTCTATTCCCAGTTTGTTGAATGTTTCTGTTGAATGTTTTATAAAAAGATGTTGGGTTTTGTCAGCTGCTTTTCCTGCATCTATTGAAATGATCATGTTTTAAATCTTGTGTTCTATTTATATGGTACACCACATTGATTGATTTTCTTATGTTGAACCAAATAATATTGTCTTTTGATGAACATAAGTTCTTAATTGTAGTATAGGTCAATTTATCAATGTTTTACTTTAGTTTTTGTTTTGTTTTGTTTTCATATACTGTATAAAAAATCTTTGCCTATCCCAAAATCATGAAGATATTCTCCTGTATTATCTTGTATCTATTTTGTTGTTTTACCTTTCACATTTGCTTCTACAATCCATCTGGAATCGAATTTTGTGTGAAGTGTTTATAGAGCATTAACATAAGTTTTGTCCACGTTGATTTCCAGTCGGCCCAGCACTGTTTATCGAAAAGATCATACTTTCCCACTCTCGGTTTGTCATACACTGAGCTTGTGTGTGTGCTCCTGGGCTCTGTTCTGTTCCATCGGTCATTTGTCTAATCTTGCTCCAATACCACATTGTCTTAATTATTGCACTTCATAATAATATCCTTGATGTCCTATAATCCTTTTGTTTTGTTCTTTTCCTTTAAGATTAGCTTAGTTATTTTGGGCTCTTTGTCTTTCTGTATAAATTTTACAATCAACTTGTGAATTCACACACACACACACACACACACACACACACACACACACA
>NW_012144967.1:819736-839554 GCF_000956105.1 Propithecus coquereli
CACACACACACACACACACACACACACACACATACACACAGAATCTCCTGGAGTTTTTATTGGGATTGCATTGATCCTACAGACCAATTTTGGAGAGAATTGACATTTTTACAGTATTGAGGATCCATGTGAATTCATCAGTTAGGAGTTTTTAAAGCTTTGTCTTTTCTATGATTTTATTTGATGAGAATAAGTAAAACTAATAATAAAGATAACAATAATAATAACATGAACATTTGTAAGAGTTACTACACACTGGATATTTGAGTTAAGTGCTCTATAAGCATTATCTTATTTCATTATTAAAATTAACTATTAAAGTTTGCCAAAAGTTATGAGACCTCCATGAAGAAAGCCATAACATTTTGTTACAGGGCATAAAAACAGTATTTCAACTAATTGCAAGGCACAGCATGTCCTTGAATGGGAAGAATTAATCATCATAAATGTCAATGATTTCCAAATAAATATGTACATTAAATTAATTCCAATCAGAATATCAGTGGTGTTTTCCTGGGGCTATACAAAAAGTATTTAGCATTTATATTGAAGAAATTCTAAATGTTTTAGAACTGACAACAAAAATCTTTAATTGTGAAAAAAAATAGTGAGGGTAGGATTCCCTTACCAGATATTAAAATTTTTTACAAAGCTAATATCATAATTTAAAACTGTATGCTTTGGGCTCATAAATAAGCATAAAGATTAGAAGACCAAAAGTCAAAAAATCCGAGAATATATTCAAATTTAATACATGATAAAGGTGGTATTTTAGTTCAGTGAGGAGAAGATGGTTTATTTAATTAATGCTATTGGCATAATTGGTTATTGATCTGAAAAATAACACCTCCAACCATGAATAAAATCATTATGAATGAATTAAGCTTAAATGAAAAACATAAAACAACAAAAAACAATAAATTTAGAAGAAATTTGTTTAACCTCAATATGGGGCAGGGAGTGTTTATGCAATACGGAGAATCTAGAATCCATAGGGAAAAGTCAAGTTTGACTATGAACAGTTAAAACACAAAAACAGACAGGGAAAAATATTTGCAACATTCTTGATTGATGAGGTAATATCTGTAATATACACGGAGTTCTTGCAGCTGATAAGGAAAAAAACTTAATAGAAACATGCTCAAAGGACATGATCAGACGATATGAAGGAGGGGGAATGAAAATGGACAATAAATGTTTGAAAAGATCTTCAGACTCACTAGACGGGGAGCTACAACATTTATCAATACGATAGCACTTCTCACTAATCATATTGGCAAGAACTAAAAGACTTGATAACATTCAGTGCTTACAAAAGTGTAGAAGGAACAGACTACTTCATACGATGTCGGTGGGAGGGTGTATACTTAATATCCTTTTGATAAAGAAATCTGGCTGGCCGCATTTATTAAATGTCAAATATGTATGCCATTTCACCCAGGAAATCCACTGGTGGATGCTATACCTCAAAGGACATATGTTCACAGATTTTTTTTTGCAACTATGGAAAATTAGTTAGATCTGGTATATTGACTATCTGATGTCCATAACATATTAATTTGGAAAAGCAAGTTTTAAAGTAATGTACAGACTCTGAATAACACAAATTAACTTAGCATTTATTATGCAGGAGGGTCAGTTCTAAGTGATTCACAGGTATTTATTTACTCATGGGAACATCAGGACAATCCAGCAAGTTTGATGTTCCTATCGGTCCTGGTTTATAGGTGAGAAAATGTGACACCAAAAACGTCATGCAACAACAGGTGTGTGGTAGAGCTGGAATTTAAACTCAAGTGGTATGGGTCCGAGTCTGTGTTTGTAATCTCTCATTATGCATGTTGATCCTATTTTAAAAATCCAATTTTAAAGAAGAAGGAGAAAGCAAACCTTTATACATGAACTATTTTTATGATACATGAGATATATAATATTGCCTAAAATTTTTCCACCTTTTAATCCATTGTTTTGGTTACAAAGATCACTGGTTCTCAAGCTTGGCTACCCATTAGAATCACCTGGGGAGGTTTTAAAATGCTGATGTCTGGGCCCCACTTCCAGAGATTCTGATTTAATCAGTGAGGGGCGTAGCCTGAGCATCATATTTTTACAAGCTTCCCGGGTGATTTTAATGTGAAGCCAAGTCTGAGAACCACTGGCATAGATAACTTAGGTCTCAAGCCCAGTTTTGGAACAGTTTGGCAACAAGATCTGTGAAGCTATTTTTGCGATTGTCCCATTAACCACTAGATGGAGTGTTGTCCACACGACCGCATTTCTTGGGCAGCAAGGTTTTTGCAGAACTCTTTTTGGTAGGTGAGGTACCGCGGCAAGCAGGAAGCCTCCAAAAATTGAACGGAACAGATCTGTGATCAGGTACTCTGCAGGCTTTGGCCTCCTCCTGTATCATGCAGCTCACATACGTCTTTTTTAAGTTCTGGGGGGGAAATTCTCATCATCTTTTAAGCCTGGCTTTCCCTCAAGTCAAAGAGAGGCAGTGCTCCTTAGTTTCTTCCTGCCTCTGCGTCTTTTCTTGGATGTGAAATACAGAAAGTCATTCTTTGTGAAAAGGCCACACCCTGTGTTGTTTGACTGCAAGGGTGAAGTGGAATGAGACTCTTTGGAAATCTCTTAATTAAAAGCACATAATGGACTGTGTAGTAAATAGCCAGAAGGGGCCATATTTAAACCCTATTTATAGATGCAGATTAGTGGTGGGAGTAAGTAGGACAGGCAAGAGAAAACTGTAACATTAAGAAGATGCCCATCGCCCTAACACACGAGTGTGATTTTTCCAGAAAACAAGTACCTCTGGGCTTAATTTTTCTCCCTTTGATGTCAAAATAAACACTAACCTCCACACTTCTTGGTCATGCACTGTTGGTTCATTAAAGAGCCATATGCTGATTTCCTCCGAGTGTTTAACACATAATGATTAAGGGCAAAGTCAAGAAACAATTTAAAGACAATTTTGCAATAAAATTACCTTCAAAACTAAGTGTAGTTACTGTATCAGTCTTTCTACAATTTGGACTTTTTCCCATTGCAATTTATAAACCATATTTTCAGTGAATGTACAATTTATATATTTCCGAGAACCAAGACCTCCAACTCCATGAGAAAGGAGATGGTGAGTATATCCCAGAGCAGCTAATTAACGTGAAGGACTTGAGATTTCCTTCACAGATATTCATCTACACAGCAGTCTGTGAATTGTGGGGCCCTGTGGACCATCCTACCAAAATCTATATTAGTCAGCATTCTCCAGATAACCAGACCAATTTATTATAAGGAATTGGCTGATTATGGAGGCTGGGAAGTCCCAAGATCTGCTGTCTGCAAGCTGGAGACACAAGAAAGCTGAGGGTGTAGTTTCAGTCTGAGTCCAAAGGCCTGAGAATCAGGAGAGCCAATGCTGTAAGTTCAGGTCCAAGTCCGATTCCAAAGGCAGGAGAAGACTGATGTCCCAGCTTGAAGAGCAGCAGGAAGAGTGAAGTCTGGCTTATTCAGCCTTTTTGTTCTACTCAGCCCTTCAATAGATTAGAAGGAAATCCACTAACTTTGTCAAAGGATGCGCTACAGAATTCTATTCTAGTTCCTCAGGATGTTAATACAGGCAATTTGGTACAAAAGGGCTCCAATGTCAAATAAGTTTAGAATATCCTGAGTAAAATAGTTAAATAGATGTCTTTTCTGCAGGCTTTCTCAGAGCCTTTAATATGTAAATGTACTTTGCAGTTATCCAAGAAGAGGTGATGCTTTACAAAGCTTTTCACACTTACTTAACATAGTATCTTGTTTGGCATTTAGCACCTCTCTAAATAATGGAAAATAATGCTTTATAAAGTATTCAGAGCAGTGATTGTGATTTATCTGATTTTGTACCCCAGCCTCTAACTCAGTGTCCGCCATACAAAGAGGTTCAATAAATGTTTGAGGGGTCTATTAAATGAGATGATGAATGAAATGGCAGTAGAGATATGACCAAGCTGTAAACATAAATCTACACAAGACTAGCCTGAGTCTATGGCAAGGACTTCCCAGACCACTCCCAGGGGGCCAGAAAATGCAAAATAAACTTTGCGAACCTTAGAGAAGAACCTCAGCTCTCATCATTATAAGAGATGCCACAGCGAGGACAGGGTAGATTTACTCTTCCTTGGTGAAGTGGATGCCAACTATGCCCTGCCAGCACCTGCGTTTCTGTCTGAGGTCTTTTCTTGCTGTGGAAGCCACCTCTGCTGTCCACTCAGCAGGCCCCCAAGAGCAAGCCTGGATCAATGACCAACTGGCGTTGGTGTATAAATATCCCAGCTCCCTCACTGCTCAGATGGGCTAACTCTCGGGTGTGTTTTACACCACCCCCAGAATTCTCGTCGGGGAGGTTGTGCTTAAGTGGCCCACTGTGGCAACTTGATAATGGCAGACTTCTTCCCTGTCCCAGCCTCCTTCCCCAGTCCCTTGCCAGTGTCCCCTGAGAGGTCACCCCTCCCATAAGCTACTTGCTCCTGATCCTTGGCTCAGTATCAGGGGTTCTGGGGGACCCCTAATCAAACAATGCTCGTCCTTTCTATGGACTCTTTCCTGTCATGACTCCACTTAGCTACAGGACCTCTAGGCCCCTGGAAGTTCCCCTAAATTATTTCTTGGAGTCCCAGAAAGGGAATCTCCCCTGTGCCCACAGTCCTGTTCATCAGCTGCGGTCGCCTCACTGCATGTCCCGTCATTCATTCACTTGGCATTAAGGAGACACTTAGTGATGCACCCGGTACCGTGACAGGTGCTGGGGGTACAAGGTGAGTGAGGCAGGCTTGCAGCTTGCCTTCATGAAGCTTCCAGTCTTTTAGGGCAGACAAGCACAAATCACATTATCACACAAATCAAAATGTAAGGACAATCTGTAATAAGTGCTGACAATTAAAACTACAGGTTGGGATGAGGGAGACTAACAGGAGGGCCTGATCCAGTCACAGGTGTGAGGGAGGCTTCCTGGTGGAACTGAGCTTATTGCTGAGATAGGAAGGTAGGTGTGGAGGTGCGGTGAGGAACAGAGACCTGGGCAAAGGGAACGGCATATGCAAAGGCCCTGGGGAGAGAAGTGTGCCCCTCTCCTTGCCAGTATTCCTGATGGATGCACCTCTTGAGTTTCCTGAACCCATCAGTCCTAAGGATCTGGAGCGGAGGCAGAGAGTAAAGCCTTCTTCCTAACTCTGTGCGTACTTTGTCCTCTGGGCCCCTAAACAGCTCTGCTTGTTCCTGAGGCTCAGGAATGTCTCTCTTGCAAATCTGCTCCCCAGCCCTCTCTCCACAGGGCCTCCAGGCCCCTTGGAATTGGGCTTGGCCACGTGACTTGCTTTGGCTAATGAAATGCGAGCAGAAGTGATAAGCTCCACCTCCCAGGGGAGCCCATGATAGCTGATAAACAATGGTGTGCTCCCTTCCCCCTCTGCCATGGCAACTGGCTGCGTTCCAGATGGGTCAGCTCTGTCTGTCCAGTGCCACAATGACACATCAGCTGACCCTCAGCAATCATGTGGCATAAGCAAGAAATAAACCTTTGTTGTTTTAAGCCACTGAGATTTGAGGGTTGCTGCTGTGGCATGGTCGCTCCCATCCCAACTGATTAACCTGTGAAAACTGCTCCAGCGAAGCCACGCACAGGCGGGACAGCACAGCAGTTAACCCACCACCTCTGGGGCCCGGTTGCCAGCAGTCCTTGCGTTTGAATCCTACCTCTGCCACTTCCTCGCTGGGAGACGCTGGACAAGTTACTCAAACTCTTTATGCTTCTGTTCCTTCATCTATAAAACAGCAATCATTGTATTTAGTGCACATCCTTGTGGGAATTACATAATTTAATTTGTGAAAAGAGCTTGGAAAATTGCCAGGCACAGAGTAAGTGCTCAATAAATTTTAGCTTTATTATTAATATTTCTTCAAAAACAAACAACAGTTGGATGCCGCAGGTGGCCCAGATCCCTCCTTAGGAAAAATATTACCCAAAGGAAACCTCACTAGCATCTGCCTCCAGGAGAGACCATCGACGCAAACCCAAATGTTTCTAAGGAGCCAGAGAGCCACATTAACATGTTTAGCTTTTTTTCTTTTCCATGTCTGATAGAGACCCAGGTACAAAGAAAAACAGGCTCTTCTATGATGAAAACAATGATGCAAATGACGTGATAAATGACAGCTGGTGCTCAGCTTCCATGATGGGGCTACGGGGAACATGGGTGCCACAGCAGAGAGATGCCCCATCCAAGGGGGGATATGGGGGCCATCCACAAATGCAGGTGTCGTGATGCTAGATTTTCAAGTTCTGTTGTTTTTTTAAAAAAGAAGTAGGAGATTCCAATTTTTAAGTGTGAATTCATTTCTTTTTAAAACATCGTTTAGACCGTACAGATCACATCAGAAGGTTGGATGCAGTCTGTGGTTCGCATCCTCTGTACGAGACCCTGGACTTGCATGGGGCAGATGTTCAAACGTCTGCATCGCTAACTGTTTGGGTGTTTGTTGGGGTGGCTTCCCTAGGACCTAGGGGAACACCTTCCCAAAGATGCACTTAGGCCTCCATCTCCTACAAACATAAAACCTCTCCCATGTTTGAAATGACATTTTCAGGATCTACCGCCCTCTGCAAGTTTCCCAGACTTTGGTCCCTGTCTCGTCTGAGCTCTAACCCATGTGAGTGGTCCCTCCTCAGAAGTCTTTGGCAGAAGCAAGCTTGTCCCAGGCTCCTGGCCTCAAAATAGGAGCTGACAGGGGTGGAGGGGGTAGAGTAGGGCCAACCCTGCTTCCCTACCTCTCTCAAGGCCACCATGTAAAAAGGCATAGATTTTTGAGGCACCTTTGAGGGAGTGGCCTACAGCCGCAGCCCTGGAGCAACACCGCTGCCCTTTGTCCATTTGGAATCTGTCCCTCCCCCTCCTCCTATCGATGGCCTGCCAACAGCAGGTGTGCAGTCCCCATGCTGGCTGCTGTCTGCTAACCTGGGGAAACGGTGAATTCACATCAGCCAGAGCAGAGCAGCGGGTCCTTCAAAACCATCCCCAGTGACTTCTAAGTTGACACCAGGCAGATCACTGAAATTTTTTTGATGATTCAGTGTCTTATCTGTAACGTAGGTGTAATAATGGCATATTCAGAGAGTCATGTGCCACCTCATTCATTAGCATCTCCTGATCCCGCGAGCAGCTCTCGGGGAGAGACCCTGTACCACGGCCGCGCTACGCCACAGGATCACAAACGTGAATATCTCAATTTTCTGGTAGCAGCCGGATGGGGAAAATGATTTTTGAGGAATGTGATTTAAAATACTTCACAATGATGCGTTAATACTTCACACAACTGTCAGAGTTTCGCACTGCAATTTATCTTTCCACGTGGGTTTCTCCAAATGGAGCCGGCACACTTTTCTCCCCAATCTGACCCTACTCCCAATTCCAGTTCCAATCCTTGTCTAATTTCTCGCACGTGGTATAAGCCCGTAGCCACACATGAACACGGGCACAACTGGTTTTTGATAATTTGGAAGTGGCAGGAGAAGGGGAGCCTTCCCTGGGGAATGAAATACAGAGAACCTAACGTTCTGGAGGAACAAAAAACCTTTCTAGAGACATTTTCCCCCCAGAATCATCCTCGTTAATATTAGAAGACATTGGCTGCCACTTTAAAAGATCAAGCTTTGTAACATGTCTGTAACTAGCGCAGAAAAAATTAATTTATTTGGGGTGGATTCATACTAGCAGCGGGCAAAGCTCTTGCTTACACCTCAACCCCTCCAGCAGATACACGGGGACCAATTCATTCTTCCATGAAAACTTTGGACATGGCAGGTACTTAAGGAAGGGCTCCTTACCAAGGTGAGAGGAGCCAACTGTCCCTTCATCTCTTGCAGGCGCCCAGTGGAAGAAAAGACACTGGCTTTAAGCACAGTGTGAGGACCTGATTATGTCTATAATCTTTTGTTACTCTCCAGATGTTCTTGGCCCTGCACTAACAAGGGTGGGTACATTACGGGGCGGCATGGGGCTTAGGAGCGGGATCCACCCACACATACTCACCAGCCCCAGCAGCACACAGAAGGGCCTCAGCCAGCCAGGGTCAAGGGGTCAGTCGACCTAGGAAACCTATGTCATTAAACTAATGTGCACCCACTAACATCTATTTGTCTAGGCATCTATTTGTGAAAATACAGCAATGCCAAGACCAATATTCAACACACTGGCCAACCCGCTTCTGACCTTCCCACTAGTTGATGCCTATGACTTCCAGGTTGTTCAATATTTGGAATGTTTCCCTTCCCCACAGGCATGGAAGCAGGTAGCAGGCAACGATGTGCACGAGCTCATTTAATCTTCACAACAGTCTCGCTGTAGAGAGGCTGTCATTCTACCTATTCTTAAAATTGAAACAGAATTCATATAACATAAAATTACCCATTAACCACTTTAAAGCGTGCAATTCAGTGGTTCATTATTCCCATTTCACAGGTGAGGAAACCGAGACGCCAATTGAGGCACTTGAGATCAACTAGCCAATTGTCTGCAGAGGCAGGAGTCTCCCCTGCATCTTTGAGTTCCCAGAGCTGACGCACAGTAGGTGCAGTGAATAACTATGAATGAATGAATGTTACAGCAAATGCAGAACGAATGCCCATGAGCCCACACTGTTCCCTTTTATGGCACTGTCTCTCTGGGGATAAGGACCCTTCTGATTTCTTAGATTTTGCCTCCTCCTCTAGCCCCTGATAAGTGAGCCCCCAGCTCAGAGCAGAGCGGGCAGGCAGGGGAGCCGTGCTCACACGGGGGCTGGCCCCTTGTTAGACAGATGTGCCCCCTCCCCTGCCATGGCCTCTAGCCGAGCTCGGTCCACCCCTTAGGCTGCAGCACCCTCCAGCAGCACTGCCAGTGGTGGATGTGCCATGAGCTATGCTCTCACCAGGTGTGTCCTTGGCCATGTCACATAACTTCTCTGAGTCTGAATTCCTCATCTATAAAATGGGGTAAATAACAAGGCTATTGTGCAGCTAGGATGAGACGGAGTTTCTACAGGGTTTAGCATAGAGATCCTGTTCTTGTAACAGTGCAGCTGTAGAAAATGTCTTTCGTGACGTACGTGTACATGGGGGTCCACTGTACTAGTCTCTCTACGTTTGAGTATTTGGAAACTTTTACAATATTTTCTAAAATAGAAGAACCCATACAGGCAACTCAGTGAGGCATTAGAACTTGTTTCTAAGGGAAAGGAAAGTAGAAGCCCCACAGCAGCAGCGCAGGGCAGGTCTGGAAGGGTCAGAGAGGGAAGAACAGAGAACAGAGTAGAAAAGTCAATACTTCCTCCCTGTGCTCGGGAGGTGTATCGAGTTCTCAGCAAACAAAAGCCAGCTTGGAGGATCCAAGCTGAATCCACTAAACCCACGAGGAAAATCCCATTGCTGGGAATCCAGAGAAGTCAAGAGTCTGACAGCGAGAACCCCCTCGCTCATTTCTCCTTCCTCCAGCATCCAGACTCATTGTCCCCCTCCGACTCTCCCACCCGAGCCTCTCCTCTCGCCCACCGCACGGCCCCCCCACGGCTGTCTCACAGTGTTCCCTTCCCCTCGGTCCTTTCTTTTTAACCTGAAATATCTAACTCATTTCAGGCCTCTGTCCCATTCCTGCTTGCCCCGACAGCTGTCCTCTGAATGCCTCTGGCAGGACTGAGGGAAGGGCCCTGGGGTCCTCCTTAGTGCTGTTCATTAAATATTTCCCGTTCTTTTTCCAGGTAATGGTTGGATTGGAGTTAGCCACGTCACTTGCCCTGTCACCTGGAGTTAGCTATGTGACTTGCTTTGGCCAATAAAATGTGAGTGAAAATGACACGTATCACTTCCAGGTAGAAGCTTTAGGAGCCAGGGCACCGTTTGCGAAGCTCTCTCTCTCCTGGTGCCAGGCATCAGGCGACACTCTGGCTAACAGCTCCTCTGGCAACTTGGCGTGAGGATGGCGCAGGGAGGGGCCTCAGCCTCCCAACGATGGGTATGTAACATATTCAAAATCGGTCTTCATTGTCTTAAGCCGCCGAGATGTGGGGTTGTCTGTTACCACAGCATGACAAACAACTGGTGCAGGGTGCATAGGATTAGAGCGATGAGAGGCTGTTGGATGAAGCTTCCTGGTCATGGCCATGGTTGATGATTGGTATCCACGAGCCGGAAGTGGAGGCAGAGGGCCAGGGAAGCGCTGTCTCCACCAGGGGGCCTTTCCACAGTTCTTACTACTCTGGTGGGAAGGCATTAGCAGAGCCCCCAGTGTAGAACCCGTGACAGAACATGGTTAGACATTAAGAGGGGATGGGAGATGAAGTGTAATTTCTTTTCATCTTATTTTCCCACCAGCCAATTCGTTCCTTCCCCTTGGGGTTCCCTTCCAGAGTCACATCCTGCTGCACCCCCCACCCTGCAAGAACTTGGCTAATCTCTTAAGAGCCCCGATCGTGACTACAGTAAGCACTGGTATTTCCTGCACTGTGTCCAAGAACCAAGCCGATTCCCTTTCAACCAGTGTCTTCCCCATCTCACGTGGCAGGAAAGGTATACATTTTTAAACATTTTGTCTGTTCTTTTCTTAGGAACTCACATTGAGAAAAATGCCTAAATCCTAAGTGCACTATTTAGCAGATTATCTTCGGGCCAAGACCCTTGTAGTTATCACTCCGTAAATTCTTACAGGATGCTAAATTAACACTTTCAACTGAGGCACTGAAGTACCTAGTGGCGAACATTCCAAAGTGGTGGGCGTGAAAGCACTCACATGACTCTCAAAGCCTGGACCAGACCCACCTGAGAGTATAGAAGGATTGGGTTGCTGGATATTGGAGAAGATTTGTAAGGAGCATCTCTTTGGAGACTCCTGAGCTGAGAGAACCAACCAAGAGAGGAGAGAAGCCAGGCACAGTGGCGTGCACCTGTAAACCCAGCTACTTGGGAGGCTAAGGAAGGAGCATCGCTTGAGCCCAGGAGTTGAAGACCAACCTGGGCAACATAGTGAGACCCTGTCTCTAAAAAATATCTTTTTAATGAAAAAAATATTAGCCAGGTGTGCTGGCATGGTGCCTATAGTTCCAGTTACTCTGGAGGTTGAGGCAGAAGGATCGCCTGAGCCCAGGAGTTTGAGGCTGCAGTAACTATGATTGCGCCACTGCACTCTAGCCTGGCCAACATTAATACCCCATTTCTAAAAAAATAAAAAATAAGAGAGAGAGAGGAGTGGAGCTGCCTTCCCCCTTCCCTCAATCAAGAGAAAGGGGCTTCAAGGGACCACACAGAGAGCATGGTATGTGTCCCTTGCCATCAGTGGGACCCGATGGACTTACGTCTGACACATGCTCAGGAATCTTGAGGACGAGGGAGGAGCTGACTACTTGTGGGGCTGCCGCACTAGATTGGCCTATATTTCCACAATTTGATGGGACTGAAATAGTGTGACCTTTCCCCATGGACCAGGTATGGCCCTATTGGGCAATAGGATCCCAACAGGAAGTCTATGTGCAGTGAACTCCCAAAAATAGGGCTGTGAGCCTGCTTGGGGGAGACGCACTGCCCTCGTCATAAGATATGCCATCAAATTTCCATCGGGGGCTGCTAAAGAACCTATGAAAGCCCATGGCCAGGCCCGACAGCAGGAAACCTCCTGTGACAGCTGATTGAGTAGGGAAGAAGCTTCTGCCCCTTTTCCTGCTTCGGTCTTCTCCACCCCTTCCTACTCCAGTGGCAGAAGCAGGGCCAAGGCTAGGTGTCCCTTCAGATGGGTCCTTGAGAGGGTGGTTCTTAAACGTGAATTTCACTGGGCCCAGAAGAGTCTGAATTTGTCCATCATCTTCCAGCTGTGGAGGAAGACTAGACAGGCAGACAGTGACTGCTCCCTCCCGTACCCCTGGGCGACAGGCTGTCTTCTGCGGTAGGTCCCACAGCCCGGGGGAGCAGCTGTCACCATGAATGAAAGTAGACACTCTGGTTATCACTTGGCTCTGCACATTCCTCTTCTAGAATGGAGGCTGTCTCCGCTGTCTCCTAGAACATCCTATGTCCCTAAGAGTGATCAGAAAGGCCATGGGGCTAACCTGAGACTTCATCCAGAACCAAGGAAGGACAGTCCTGGGGACATTTCAAGGGAAAATGTGAGACGAAAATCACATTGCTTTCACGATGACATCCTATGAGTACTGCCTGCTCAATGAGTCAGTTACCCACATTTTGATGTCATTACTCCCAAATTGATGAGTGAATATCTCTAAGTGATGTCTGAGAGATGATTTTAAAAAAATAAATATCCACATTTAATTTCAACTTAAGCGAACTATCATCCAAAAATGCATAATGACACGTATTGACAGCCTAGGAAGTGTGAGATGTCCTGTGCTCTCACACGTACTGTCTCACGTGGGCATCACTGCATCCATTATTACATAAGAGGGCACTGCCAAGGGCAGACCCAAGATACCAGTGTAGGTCAGTGTGACCGCGTTGTCTCTGCAGTCTCTTTAATCTAATGTCTGTCTGCAAGCCCCAGGGTTTTTGAATGGGTCTCCATTTTCTAAAATGTGGGCATGACTCATAGTTCATTCAAAGACAACCACAATGGGTCACAAATGCGCCAAATCAGGATGGTTTCATGATCCAGAATATCGGCTTTGACATCAGACTGCCTGGGTTCAAGTCCCAGTGGGATTGTGTATTAATGATCTACCCTTTAAAAAGCTACCTAGGAGAAGGACTATGTTTTGCACAGTGCCAGGCACATACTGGAAGCTCTCTGTACACCATAGTAGCCATTACTGTGATTACTCTTGCCCTTGGACTTGAGACCTGGTGACAAAGGTAAATGCCTCCTGGGGAAGGCTTTGCTGCTTCATGATTACGTACTGGATAATTCAGGACTGGGTCTTTGTTCTGTGCATACAAGTATAGAAGGGACACTCTAAACATCTCTCCCCCATCCACCTCAGCCTTCAGACTTCTCCTCCACTGGCCTGCTCTCCCTCTCAAATTCCATCATCCATCATTCACCTTCCTTTGGGTATTATCTCTGAAAGCTCCTGTTAACAAGCACGAGGAAAAGCACATTAAACTATGGGTTGGTTAGTGTCCCTGCCACAGTGCCCTGGATTGCTCTGAGACGTGGACATGTACTGTTTTGGCAGGGGCTGCCTGGCATCCCACCCTCTTCCCTTTCCCGGAGGTTCTCCCCACTGTGGGACTGCCAGTCAGCAGGGCACGCACAGGGGTATGCTGGAGCATGGCTCACCAACCCACTGGCACTAATTTTTAAATTCTCAGGAATCTTTTGAGCTGGCTGTTAAATGGTTGGCAGATAAAAAATCAGTCACGCTGGATGTGGTGGTGTGCAACTACAGTCCCAGCTACTTGGGAGGCTGAGACAGGAGGATCACTTGAGCCCAGGACTTCTGGGCTGTAGTGCTCCATGTCTGTTGGGTGTCCACACTCAGTTCAGCAGCAATATGATGACCTGCCAGGAGCAAGAGACCACCAGGTTGCCTAAGAAGCGGTTAACCAGGCTCGGTCAGAAACAGAGCAGATTAGAACGCCATGCTGATGAGTGCTGGGACCTGGGACCATGCCTGTGAATAGCCACTGCACTCCAGCCTGGGCAACATAGTGAGACCCTGTCTCTTTCTCTGTGTGTGTGTGTGTGTTTCTTGCTCTGTCACCCAGGCTGGAATGCAGTGGCACAATCATAGCTCTCTGCAGCCTCAAACTCCTGGGCTCAAGTGATCCTCTTGCCTCAGCCTCCTGAATAGAGACTCCATCTCTTAAAAAAAAAAAATCAGCCATGGTGAGAATGTTTTCACTATAAGAGTCAGCAAATGCTACAAATCAAGGCTTTTCCCCTGGAGAGCAGCTCACTGCCAAACACAACACCTTAGCCAACTAATACCCTCTGAAGCCTGAATCTCAGGCAAGTGATCCAAGACACAGGGACAAGACAGAATCCATTACTGCAGCAGCATCTGGCGATGGCAGAGGTAGCTACCAGCAGTGGTGGCAGTGC
The DNA here is from genome assembly GCF_000956105.1 of Propithecus coquereli. Classification (NCBI taxonomy): domain Eukaryota; kingdom Metazoa; phylum Chordata; class Mammalia; order Primates; family Indriidae; genus Propithecus; species Propithecus coquereli. Next base: position 833,791 of record NW_012144967.1, read on the forward strand.
CCAGGGGTGCCAGAGTCAGCTGCCCCCCCCCCGGAACACCTTCGGCCAGATCTTCCTCCCACCTGACTTTCTTGTTTCCTGCCCAATTTCCAAGCCTTCTTCTCCTGCCTTCCCATCAATTTCAAGAGCTGCCCTTTTCGGCTATGTTAACCAGAGCCAGTTCCTGCTGAGGGGGTCTGCCTCGTGCAGATGATTAGTCATTTGATAGAGTCCCCTGAGGAATGAAAGGAAGCTCTCATTTTGACTTCTCATGAAAGGCTGCTTGGGGCAGGGCAGCCTGGGCTCATTCACTTAGCAAACATTTATGGAGCACCCACTGTGTGCCAGGCATTGTCCTACTACCAGGATATGGAGCTGATAGGACAAGCACATCCCTGTCCCCAAGGAACTTAACATCTATCGGATGGAAAGCAGCTATCAAACAAGTAATTATGCAATGAGTTCTGTGATTGTGCTGTCATCATTGGGTTATGCCAATCTGTTGATGAATATTTGAATCCTGCGATGGGTAAAATACTGTGCAAGGTACAAAAGCACACACAGAAAAAAGTGAAACAATCCCTGTCTCCCTCCCCGAGTTTACAGTTTAGCTGGAGAAATAGGTATGTGTTCATGTAGCTGAATAATCTACCAACACAAGTTCCCACGCATCAGGAGTGTGGGGAGCTGGAGCTTCTAACGTCGTAGACCAGGAAACGCTTTGTGCAGAAAGTGGGATTTTAGCACAGCCTTGACAATGGTTAACAAAAAGAAAAAAAAGAGTTCAGTAATACAGAAATCATACCTGTAAAATTAGCTACCTGAAATTCTACCGCCCAAAGGTGACGACAGTTTGTGCTGCCGTGAAAGCCCTCGGCATAGCCGCGGGGTCCTGTTAGGCGCACTGTTGTAGAACCAGCTGTTTCCACTCAAACAATATGTCATGGACATTTTTCCATGCCAATTATTCCCAATCTACATCACCATTTAAGCGGCTGGAGAATATTCCATTATACGGATGTACTCTAAATTAATCAAATCCCCATCGATAAACATTTAGTGTTGCGGTCAAGGGCACAGACTTTGGCGCTCCACAGTCCAAACACAAATCCTGGCTCTGCCACTCCCGGCTGGGTGAGGGGAGCCCTCTCTGAGTGCAAGTTCCTCCTCGTGAAATGGAGGCACAGTCATCTCTCGGTATCTGGGGGACTGGCTCCGGAACCCCATACCCACATAGGCAGATGCTCAAGTCCCTTATATAAAATAGTGTAGTATTTGTATTTAATAACCTATGCACATCCTCCCTTATACTTTAAATCATCTCTAGATTACTTACAGTAACCGATACAATGCCTATACTTCGTACTTGGCACACAGCAAATTCAAGTTTTGCTTTTTGGAACTCTGTGGATTTTTTTTTCCTGAATACTTTCCATCCATGGTTTGTTGAATCCACAGATATGGAGGGCTGATTGTATTAAATACAGTACCCACTGCATAGGGATGTTGTGAGTAGATATTTGTAAAATATTTAGAACAGGTTCTAGCACATAGTAAATGCTAAACTAAGGCCAACTGTTGTTCCGGTCACAGGCAGGGCTGTGATCATCCTCTGTGAATACAGTGTCCATCCTCGTGCACCCTCCTCAGTACCTACCTAGGATAAACACCTAGAAGTGGAACGAAATAGTCAAACTACATATATTTTAAATCCCGATAAATATCATCCAACTGCCCTCCAGAAAATTACTGACTGTCGGTGGGCAGGAGGACGCCGGGGGAGGACGTCCCCTGCCTCCTGATTCGAGCACTGCGGACCCTCACAGGTCATCCACAAACCGGCCAGAGGTTTGCTGACGTGCCCAACCTTCTGGGTGGCATTCTGGAATACAAAGCAGGAGGGAAATTAACAGCAAGTCAGACTCTCTCACTTTGATTTCTAGAAGGAAAGCTACAGTTGAGGCCATGTTCGAAAATATAGGTCAAATCTCGGTTTCTGTGGTTACCAAACACTGTCAACCACCAGCGACTCCCTCCCTCGAGGGTGATGCCAGGGTTCCGAGGCCTGGCAGTCGGGCCTGGCTCCCCTCCAGCGGCGCCCCCCGCGGTCCCAGACCCAGCCCAGCCCTGCTGCCCCGTGGGCCCCGAGGGTCTGCACCGAGGCGCGCAGCGCTGCAAGGGGGCGGGGGCCGGGCACCCTGCCCTGCACTTCCTTTGGTCGGGGGCACGAGGGCTTGGCGGCGCTGCTGATGGGGTCCGGGATCGCCCTGACCTCCCCCGCCCCGGCGGCCCTGCCTGCTCGGCTGCCCGACTCCCGCGCCCGCGGCTGCAGGGAGCGCCCCGCCTGGGCACCGGCCGTGCCCGCGGGGAGGAGGGAGGAGGCCGGGCGCCGCGGGAACAATGTGGTCGGTTGTTTTGCCGACTGTCAGCCTCGTTCCCGGATCCTCCTTTCCACGCCTCTTGGCCTAACCGCCACAGGCCCAGCACTCAGAGGGAAGAGCCCCCTTATTTGGTCTTGGAAAGAAAGGGGAAAGGTTATCCTCAGATGCCTGCGGCGTTGGGTCATAGGCCCGCAGTTGTTGGCCCGCACCCGGGGCGCAGTCCCGCCTCCCGCCGGTAGGTGGCGGCGCCGGGCAACGTCTGGGAGCGGCCGAGCCTGGTAAACAAGCCGCGCAGGTTCCGGTACCGCGGGCTCCGGGGAGCCGCGCTTGTGCGGGGCGGGGCGGGGCGGAGGGAGAGGAGGGGGCCGGGGGCGGCGGCAGAGCAAGAGAAGAGGAGGGAAAAGAAGGAGGGTGTGTGGGGGGGACCTTTTTTATGGGCTTGTGAAGCTTTCCAAAATTGGAAAATCTGCTTCAGTTCGAGGGTGTGACTTTGCCATGTCGACGTGAGAGCGCTCGATGGGAGGCGGGGATCACTTTCAAGGTCAGCGGTGCCATGGGGACGCAAGTTCCCTGATAGGTACCTTGATACGGCACTACGTGGGAACCGGTACCAGCCTGGGTACTTTCTTTCCTGTCCCCGCCTTTCTTCCCTCTCTTAGTCCTTTCTTCCCTCCTCCTCCTCCCGCCCCTGCTTGTCCAGCCTCTCAGGTGAGCCCGGGGATGTGGCGCGAGCCACCTGCTCTGCCGTGGCCCGAGGAGGATGGAAGTGGAGGCTCCTCAGCACTAACCACGCGCAGGCTGCCCCCTGCGCAACCCTATTCCTCAGTGGCGGTCCTCACGCCATCCCAGCAAGATAAGAAGTATCATCGCCATTTTACCCAGACCTCAAAAAGGCTCAGGTCAGCCCGGCAGTAGGTGACAAAGCTGGGATTTGAACCCTGGTCTTTCACACTTCAAGGTTAAGGCTTGTTCCTCACTTAAGAGCACATTACTTTGCCCATGACTCCTCCAAATAAAGCTGGCATAGTATGTGTCATTCTCCAAAGACCTTTTAAAAAAAAAAAAAGAACCAAAACAGTGAGAAACCAAAACAGAACAAAGCGAAAGCCACGACCACGTGGAGGCGAGTCTATGGCATGAGCCTGCTGCCCAGAGGTGGGGCGGAAGCCAGGGGGCATTAGTTTCGCTTTAACGTCCTCGGGCGCCTGTACATCTCCAAAGAGGCTCTGGGGTAGCATCCTGGCACAGTACTCCTTGCTCCACAGAGGGCTCCAAAGAGGGGCCTGGCAGGCGGGGAAGCTGTTGCTAACTTTTATTTTCTATTTTAGGCAAGTTACAAGCAGCCCTTTTGTTTGCCTGCGCGTCCCACGCGCCCCCCCCTTCCCATTGTTAGATCTGTCTCCTGAGGGGGCTCCCAATAATTTTCACTCAGAACACCTGCTTCGGGTTTCTTCATCTGCAAAGAAATTAATTTTCCAAGTCACACAGTTATAGACAACTTTTAAAAGAGTTACTGAAGTGACAGTTTCATTCTTACCTTAGATTAGATGGTGCCAGATTTTTTTTTAAAAGAAAGAAAATTTGTGTGAACAAAATTAAATCCAAAAACTGTGGTTTTTCTCTAGCTCTCTTTTATTTTTTTGTGAAATAGTAAAAAAGAAAAAAGAGAGCCGCTTCTACCCGTTTTGGGGGGTTTCCAGGTTTCCAGGAATTTACTTAGCTTGATATATAGTATATTTCTGTGGGAAAATTACAGCAAGAATATCTTGTAGATCGTTACTTTCCAGCATTGTTTTATTGGTTAAAATTGGCTCCACAATATGGACAAGTTGAGCAACTGTAGCTAAAGCCTCCCATCCTGAAGCTCAGGCCTTGCTCATGACTGAGCCCTCTGTCACCCACCCCGGGGAGGCCAGGCTCACTCTCCTTGGCCATTTTACTCTGCTAGACAGAGGAGCCAGCTTCAGTGAAAACCGGCACTGCAATGCAGATGGGGGCTGGGTTTGCCCTGACATCCCAGAGCCCAGGTCCCCATCCTAGGGGCCAGGAAGAGCCTTAGTGGGGTCAGGAATGTGGCAGGGTGGCTGCTGCCTTTTCCCTCCCGGATACTCTGGCAAACTGGGCTGTGGTGGTCTCTAACACCCTCACTCTGCACTTCACCCTGAGGCTCTCCCCACCACAAAACTGTCCCCAAATCTTGATATGGTTCCATCCAGTGGCCTGGATTCTGCTTTCTGTTTATGTCTTGAGGCCGGTGGAGCCCAGGGAATGTCACGCTGTGCCACCATCATCTCAGTGACTGCCCCTGTTTGGAGGGGCAGTGGCACCCAACAATGGAGCGTGGACTTCGGGGACAGAGCTGCACGGCCTTGGCCACACTCCTTAAACTCTTTGTGCTCCAGCTGTTGTGAGGATTTAACACAGTGTCTGGCCCACGGGGAGCGCAGGAATCCTCAATGTCCTAGTGTAGCAAAATGCTTTAACAATATGATACATAATAATATAAACAATATATAACACAATGCTATAACAATGTGAATGTATACAAGTAAGCACGAATGTGTCTATATGTACATTTATGCTATTCTAAGGTAAAAACATATTAAAAAATATAAAAATGCAGTAGAGTCTTGCTGAACTTACTGAACTACAGATCCCCGGAGGCCCTTAATGAGAGTCACTACACACACGACTATAAATAAAACATTACGAATCCACACTGAGGGGGATGCCGGGCTGTTGACTCGGTTTGGTCACAAGCTGCGTGATGATTTGTTCCTCACACCAATCTGATGCGATTCAGACTGGTGCCTGAGCAAACTGGCAAATTATTAGATGTCATGGACCTTTGGTCACTTCTCTAACAGTCAAGCTTGAGAACTGTCACTGGGCAAATTCTAAGGTGTTGCTTTCCTACCATTAAGTGTGCCCCGAGCTGAGGGAGAGGCCATCCCACCTTCAAGAATGAGGGTGCTCCGAATGTTTATAGCAGCACAATTCACAACTGCAAAGATGTGGAAACAACCCAAGTGTCCATCAATACATGAGTGGACTAATAAAATGTGGTATATGTATACCATGGAGTACTATTCAGCTTTAAGAAACAATGGTGATACAGCACCTCTTGTATACTCCTGGATAGAGCTGGAACGCATTCTACTAAGTGAGGTATCCTAAGAATGGAAAGACAAGCACCACATGTACTCACCGTCAAATTGATATTAACTGATCAACATGTAAGTGCACATATAAGAATAACATCTATTAGACGTTTGGCAGGGGGGAGGGGGAAGGGAGGAGGGGAAGGAGGGAGGAGGGGATGGGTATATGCATACACAAAGAGTGCAATGCGCACCACCTGAAGGATGGACATATTTGAAACTCAGACTTAGCGGGGGAGGGGG
>NW_012144967.1:839628-846845 GCF_000956105.1 Propithecus coquereli
AAATGCGCACCACCCGAGGGATGGACATATCTGAAACTCGGACTTAGCGGGGGAGGGGGGGGCAAGGGCAACATATGTACCCTAAACATCTGTACCCCCATAATATGCTGAAATAAAAAAAAAGAAAGGGGAACTGTTCGTATCACTATTAGCCTCAAATTAAAGGTTGAGTCTATTTCACAATGAATATAAAAAAAAAAGAATGAGGGTGCTGCCAGACACCCCAAAACTGGTTGGAAAGTGGGCAAGCCTCCCACCCTAAGCCTCCCACTGTAAGTGTCAGGAGACTGCCAAGTGCCCGGGGGAGCCTCCGGACACTTGTGCCTCCCCACTGAGCCTTGTATGGTACCGCAGCCCATCCAGCACTATCTCCTGTCGCTGGGTGGAGACTCTGGACCCCCATGCACAGAGTACTCACGACATCGGTCACGGGTGCCCATTTGTCCAAGAACACGTCAATGTCATTCCCACCACCTGAGCAGAGAATGGGTAAAAACCAAGCCTGAACAGGTGCTTACTTCTCTGGAATGTGTCCCCTCCCATTTGTCTCTCCTCATTCTCTGACCTCCAGGCACTGTCCATTTGCTCCTCAGGCTCCCTGCTGTGCAGGGCTATTTCGGACCTGAGGATGGTAACAATGGCTGCCAGCGACAGTCATGCATCATTTAACAACAGGGAGACAGTATGAGAAATGCATCATTAGGTGATTTCAACACCGTGCGAACATCGCAGAGTGTACTGACACGAACCCGGGTGGTACAGCCGCTACACACCTAGGCTGTGGGGCATGGCCTGTGGCTCCCAGGCTACAAACCTGTCCAGCATGTGACTGTGCTGAATACTGCAGATAACTGAGACATGATGGAGAATATTTACAAATCTCAACTTAGAAAAGGTACAGTAAAAATACGATATCATAATCTTATGGGACCGCCATCATATATGCAGTCTGTTGTTGACTGAAACTTCGTTATGCAGCAAATGACTGCACTGAGCATTCACTGTATACTAAATTCTTTCACACAGGATTTTATTTCATCCTCTAACAGCCCTGAAAGGTCAACGTTATTAGCTTCATTTCACGCAGAAAGAATTGGGGCTAAAGAGGCCATGCTGTCACTCACCCCAAATCACACAGAAAGGAAGTGGATGAAAGCAGATTTTGTTCTGGGCCCGCGTCATTCGTCTTTTCACTTATCACGTAGCGATGGAGTGTTTACCAGGTGCCAGTGCTGCGGCCTGTGAATTTAGTGAGGAGCAAAACAGACTGGACTTTGCTGTCAGAGAGTTTAGAATCTGCTGGAAAGACAGATAATAAAAGAGCAATCATAATGTTTATTATATCAAATTACATATCATGCTATGAAGAAGAGGCACTTAGCGCTATAAAGCATATAACAGGGAAATCTAACTGTCTTCACCAAGATTCCTGCAAAAGCTGACCCTGCGACAGGGTTTGAGTCCAAGGAGTTCATCTGTGAGGGGGACACAAAAAAGGGGTGGGGACGTCAGACAGGAAAGGGAATCAATAAAGGGAATGTCCGCCAGGCACAGTGGCTCATGCCTGTCATCCCAGTGCATTGGGAGGCAGAGGCAGGAGGATTCCTTGAGGGCAGAGTTCAAGACCAGCCTAGGCAACATCGTGAGACCCCGTCTCTACAAGAAATAAAAAAAATTAGCCGGGTGCAGTGGCACGCGCCTATAGTCCCAGTTACTCAGGAGGCTGAGGTGGGAGGATCACTTGAGCCCGGGAGTTTGAGGCCGCAGTGAAATATGATTATGCCACTGCACTCCAGCCTGGGTGGCAGAGTGAGACTCTGTCTCAAAAAAAAAAAGGGAGGTGGGAAATGTCCATGGGAGAATCTGTGCTGTGGGCAATGGGAGCTCAGTCCTGCCAGGGGTGCAGGGGTGCAGGGGTGCCTTGGGAGACCACAAGGAACACACTTCAGGAGCTGGGTACTTACCACCTACGTCTGCCTCTCCTGGTTGAAGGGTGCTCTTAGGGGGGCATTGACCCCCTCAGCATTTCCAACCTGCACCCTGAGCTGGCTGACAGCTCAGCTGCAGCCACAGAAGACCCTCAGGCAGAGAGAGGCAGGTGCTCAAGCTGTCGGCCCATGGGGAAGTGTCCACCAAAGTCCCAGGACTTGGTGGGCACTGACTGTCTGTTCCACTAAGCCAGGGTGGGGCAAAGGTGCAGAGACTGGGCGGAGTGCAGGGGTCTGAGAGCCAGGAGGAGGTCAGAGTAGCTGCCCTGCCGTGCAGTTGTGTGCGGTGGGGGGAGTCTGAGGGGGCTGTGAGGGCCAGGCAGAACTCATACATGCTGAGAACTACGTGATCCATTATAGAAGCACCTGCCAGCTGCAGCATGGACAGCAATCTGGAGAGGGTGAGAATTATGAGAAGAGATTGGGTAGGAGGCTTTTGCCCCAGACGAAACTCCGGGTGCTGTTTGGAATGAGCAACCAAAAATGAGTGAGAATCCGCTAGAAGAAGACAAGTCTGAGAGGAAGGGCATGACCTGCAAGTCTGTTGAAGGGCAGATATGATGCTAGCTGGGCCAAGGGAGGTGGTGGTTCAGTTGTGGGGGCAAGAATTAAATCCAGTGGGACTCCCACTCTCTGTCTGCCTCAGCTCACATCCTCCAGCCCCTCTGGCTGCTGCCCTCCCATCTCTAGAGAGGGATGAGACAGCAGACCCTCTCTCTGCCTGAGGGTCTTCTGTGGCTGCAGCTGAGCTGTCAGCCAGCTCAGGGTGCAGGCTGGAAGTGCTGGGGGGTCAGTGCTCCCCTAAGAGCACGCTTCAACCATGAGAGGAAGAAGTAGGTGATGAGACAGTAGGAGGAACACTTGAAAGAAAGGGGGGTGTTTGCTTTTCAGAGGTGTAGCAATTCGAGCTTCTGGGAGTGAGCGGCAGAAACAGACTCTGGCAAACTTACGTAAGAACAGCACTTTGCTGGGAGGCTACCGGGACTCTTCAAACCTGCATACGCTGAAGGACCAGGCTTGAGAGATGGACAGGAGCCAGCATGGATCCGGATGGCCAGGCAGCAGGAATACCCTATTTGTTCATTCCTCAAACATTTGTTGAGGGCCTACTATGTGCCACTGTTCAAGTGCTGTGTGGACAGAGTAGTGAGCAAGCGACTGCCCGTCATCCCACGAGGAAGACAAGCAATGGCACGTCCACAGGCAAGACATAGAATGGCAGGAGGGGTCGAGAACTTATGGTGGGTAAAAGAAGGCCTGGGGCCACGCAGGGCATGGGGGTTCCGTTCAAGTTGGGGGGATACAGAAGTCCTTTCTGATGATACAATTAGAGCAGAATCACGAATGAAGGGAGGGTGCAGCCATGCAGATCTCCAGGGATGAGCATCCAAGGAGCAAGGTAGGGGCTAGAACAGGCTCAATCCCTCATGGGGACAGTTAGACCCAGGACGGCTATTGCTGACTGAGCAGGCCATAGCAGGCTGTGGGTTTTGAGTGACATGGTGAGCCACTGGGAGGATTTGAACGGGGGGGGGTGACCCGATCTGGTTTGCATGTTGAAAGGATCCCTCTGACTTCAGTGTGGAATATGGATTCTAGAAGCAGCTGGAGGGAGCCCAGCCAAGAGGCTCCCAAGGAGGGGTCTCAGCCACAGGTGATGGGGTTGAGGGAGCCATTTCAGTAGGAAGTGACTAGTGGCCAGACTCAAGGCATTCTCTGGAGGTGGCACTGACAGTGCTAACGGGTTAGATAAAGTAAGAAGGGAAAGAGAGGGGTTCAAGAACTCCTAGGTTCTTGGCCCAGTGAGATGATGGTTACTGAGGTGGGGATGGCTAGGGAAAGAGATGTAGTTGTGTGTGCTGGGGTCACACCAAGACACACAAGACCTCTAGAAAAATCTCTGGTGATAGCTCCAACTATCCCGCATCTTTGTGTCCCTTGTTCAAGATCCAAAGTCCTGGAAAGTCACGTGCATGTTCCCTAGTGGCACTGAGGCTGGACAGAGAGGCCCAGCCCCTGGACAGAGGCTGCACCCTCTTAGGACAAGGCTTCTCAGAGAATGCCCCAGACAAAACTCAGGGTGCTGCTGAAGTAAGATGTTGAACCAAAAATGAGTGAGAATCCACTAGAAGAAGACAAGTCCGAGAGCAAGGCCACGATCTGCAAGTCTGTTGCAGGGCAGTTTGCTCAAGCAAGAGCCAGCGTGGGCTATGGACTGTGGGCTGGGGCTGGGAGCAGCGAGCAGAAGATCCAGGGAGGGAGGTTTTGATTTGGTATCTGGCAGAAATTTCCAACCTCTTCCAAGATCCCCTGGGCCACTGGGATGCAGCCATTCCCTGGCAATTGATGCATTTGAGCATTTGCTGGAAGGATGTGGAGGAAGAACGCTAAGCCTGGTGGTAGGTGGTTGAACCCAGTGAGGGGCTCAAAGTATTTGGACTGAGCACTCCCACCAGGAGAATTTTTTTTTTTTTTTTGAGGCATGGTGTCAGTCTGTAATCCGGGCTGCAGTTCTGTGGCATCATCATAGCTTACTGCAGCCTCGAACTCGTGGGCTCAAGCAACCCCTCCACTTCCACCTCCTGAGTAGCTGGGACTACATACCCAGCTACACTGCACCCAACTAATTTTTCTATTTTCTGTAGAGACAGGGTCTTGCTCTTGCTCAGGCTGGTCTCAAACTCCTGGCCTCAAGCTAGCCTCCCACCTCGGCCTCCCAGAGTGCTGGGATTACAGGTGTGAGCCACCGCTCAGAATATTTTGAGGATGCATCCTCTCCATGTGTGAGTGCATGTTTTTATTCAAATGTGTATCACATTCTACCGTAATAATAGTAGATATGCCTACAATAAACCATCAGAAAATGACTTTTAAAAGGATGAGCAATAGATGAAATAAATCTATTTTAAATTAATTTTTATTTTATTAATTAATAATACTAAAATTATTTGTCACTGAATATTAAATTAATTATTAATATTTTATGGCCATGTGATTTAAAATATTGCATTGTTTGTTTAATGGATTTACCACTCTGTAATACTGTAATGTAAAAGCCTGGTTCTAAACGTAGTTTCCTTGACTACTTGGTTTTGCTAACGGTTGAGCTGTGTAAGAGATGCCTGGTTCCAAACCATTTACAGGCACCATTGGCCATGGTTAGCCAATCAAGGCTTCCATTTTTCAGTTCTAGCCATCAATCGATCAAAAAATTTTAAGTGAGAGATGGTTAGCAATTCTCCATCTCCTTTGATATTAACCACTTATTCCTGAAACTGATTTGGAAGGTATTGGAGTTTTAGATTGCTTTAATTGTGGTAAAATTCACATAACAAAATTTACTGTTTAACCATTTTAAAGCACACAGTTTAGTAGTGTTAAGTACATTCACACTGTTGTGCAGTCAATCTTCAGAATTTTTCATCTTGCAAAACTGAAACTACACCCATTAAACAACAAGTTTTATATTTTTAATAATCGAATTCAAAACCCAATTGTATATTTCATTTTTCATTGGGAAAATAAAAATGTTGCTTCTAAATTTTAACATAGGTACACAGAAGAGTTTATTATGGCCACATATATCATTTTTGTAACAAACTCCTAAACACAACATTTTGGAAACATCTAAAAACAACTGTTTCACAATGATCTCTCTGTAACATGTTTCTTTCAAAATGCAGTTAATTTCTAATTTATTATTCAAAGCAGCACCTTTGCTTGGAGATACAGATGAAATCTGTTTCGTTCTTAAATTTTATCTGCTGTTACGCTTGTATTATTGAAAGCCATTTGTCATCCCAAGAAAGCTCAGCAAATCTGGATGTTGTTTGTTTGTTTGTTTTCCAAAAAAGACAACACCTGTTTCTTACGGTCACCGGTCACCGCCTGGCTTATAACATTGTATAAAGAATTAAATGTATTTTAAACACCTTGTTTTCATAAAATTAACCACACCACTCACCTCTTCTATCACTTTGTGTACTTTCGGCTCCCAGTTCTCTCATGCAATATTTTCACTCTGAATAACGTAGTGAATGGTCTTCATTTGTGGTGCTCGCTCTGAAATCTGACCCCAGACCTTTTATTTGAAAAAAGAACTGCAATCCAAACAGCCATCCCTGTTGTGGTTACATTTACACTGTTTCCCCACAAAACCTCATCTTAAATAAAGTCATATACTATTGAGAATATATCTTTTCTACAACATCTTTCCTTTCATAGCTTCCAAACAACCGAAATCTTTGTTTTTAAAGGTTTTGACTTGAAACGAAATTGAGCAAATGCCCTAAACTGGTACAAGTAAAAAAAACACAAACCGTACCTTTATCCAATGATACAACAAATATCCCATATTGTATATTTTTCTCTTTTTTATTTCAAAATATTAAGGGGTACAGATGTTTTTAATACAAGGCTTGAGTCAGGGCTATAAATGTGCCCATCACCCAAATAGTATTCATTGTACCTGTTAGGTGGGTTTTTATGCCTCTCACTTCCTCCCCCCTGCCCCGTGCTTAATTTCCAATGACTTTTACTTCTCTCTGTGCACTTACGTGCCCATCAGTTAGTTCCAATTTATTAGAGAGTACATGTGGTGTTTGTTTTCCCATTCTTTAGATACTTCACTTAGGATACTGGTCTCCAGTTCCTTCCAAGTTGCTGCAAAAGGCATTAATTCATCCTTTTCTATGGCCGAGTAGTACTCCATGATATACATATACCACATTTTGTTAATCCACTCATGAATTGATGGGCACTTGGATTGATTCCATATCTTTGCAATTGTGAATTGTGTTGCAATAAACCTTTGAGTTCAGGTGTCTTTTTGATAAAATGACTTCTTTTCCTTTGGGTAAATAAATACCCAGTAGTGGATCAAACGGTAGGTCTACTTTTAGTTCTTTGAGCTATCTCCCTACTGTTTTCCATAGAGGTTGTACTAATTTGCAGTCACCAACAGTGTATAAGCGTTCCTTTCTCTCTGCATCCCTGCCAGCATCTGTTGTTTTTGGACTTTTTAATAAAAGCCATTCTAACAGGAGTAAGGTGACATCTCATTGTGGTTTTAATTTGCATTTCCCTGATGATTTGTGATGTTGAGCATTTTTTCATATGTTTGTTGGCCATTTGTCTATCTTCTTTTGAAAAACTTCTGTTCATGTCTTTTTCCCATTTTTTAATGGGGTTGTTTGTTTTTGCTCAATGTTTTTGAGCTAAATCTAGGTT
>NW_012144967.1:848208-848532 GCF_000956105.1 Propithecus coquereli
TATTGTTTTTATCTTGCAATGCAACTAAGAGCTCATACTAGAAATAGGAAAAGAGTCAGTTCTGCAAATTTCTTTGGTTTGTCTATGCTTGCATTATTATAGGCTATATTATACATATTATATAGTATAACCTTTTAATATGTGATAATATTCCAGGAATATTTTTAAGCTACTTATGCATTTTGTTAAAAATTTCCCACATTGATTGAGGGTTTGTCTCTTTCTCTGCATAATTTTGTCAATTTTTACTTTATAGATTTTGAGGAGATAATACTAGGTGCATATACATTTACATTCCTGGTGAAATCAATCTTCTATCATTGT
>NW_012144967.1:848923-902305 GCF_000956105.1 Propithecus coquereli
TATGAGAAATTGGCTCATGTGATTATGAAAGTTAAGATGTCCAAGATCTATAGTCAGCAAACTGGAGACCCATGAGAGCTGATGGTGTAAGTTCCAGTCTGAGTCCAAAGGCAGGAAAAAACAGATGTCGCAGCTCATTTTTTTTTTAACTCATCTTTTTACTCTATTCATGCCTTCAATGGATTGAATAAGGCTCACTCACATGGGAGGTCAACCTGCTTTGCTCACTCTACTGATTCAAACATTAGTCTCATCCAGAAACACTTCGCAGATACACCCCAAAACAATGTTTAACCAAATACCTGGGCGCCTTGTGGCCCAGTCGAATTGACACATAAAATTAACCATCACACGGTCATAAGAAAGTATCACAAACAGGGTGGCTTAAAACAACAGATTTATTGTCTCATAGTCCTGGAGGCGAGAAGTCAGAAATCAAGGTATAAGCAGGGTTGTGATCCCTCTGAAATTCTGGGTAGACTCTCTCCTTGCCTCTTCCTAGCTTCAGGAGGTGGCCATCCACCCCTGAGACCCTGGCTTGCATCCCTCCCATCTCTGCCTGTGTTGTCACATGGACTCCTTTCCTATGTGCTGTGTCTCTTCTCCTCTTACAAGGACACCAGCTGTGTTAGATTGGGGCCCACCCTAACCCATGACTTCATCTTTACATCTGCAAAGACCTTATTTCCAAACAAGGCCACTGTCACAGGTACTGGGTTTAGGACTTCAACATATCTTTTTGGGAGACACAGTGCAACCCACAACACACCTGTTCCATGCTTCTTTTTCTCTCCTTTCTTGCCTACAAAAGTAGGATTATTTTTATCATTCCATTTTTTCCTTCTACTACATTGAGAGTTATATATTCTATTTCTATTCTATTAGTTGTTATTCTAGAGATTATAATATGCACATTTGTATACATACAATATATTAAATACATATTGCAAAAAAGTATATTTAAAGTTAATGAGTACCTTTCCCCTCTCCCAGCACAATAGAAGGATTTTAGACCACTCTAACTCCACTTGCCCTTCTCCCAACCTTATGTAACATTATCACAATGCATTTAAATCTATTTTTAAATAGTTTTATTGTCAATTAAAATCTGGAGGCAGAAAGTCACATAAATCAAATGTATGTCTTAATAAAAAATTTGAAGACAAACACCATTCAAGTCATTCAAGTCAGAACAAAAATAAAATTTCACCAGCCACCCTAGTAGCACTTTTGTGTGCTTTGTCCCAGTCACAAACCCTCTCCTAACCCCTTAAATAACCACTATCTTGATTTCTGTATGTATAATTTTCTTAAGTATTTTAAAAAAATAATTTTATCAACCAACTGTGCATACTTAGATAGTATAGCATTACCTTGCCAAGTTAAAGAATTTTGACACCTTTTTTTTTTTTTGAGAAAGAGTCTTGCTCTGTTGCCCAGGCTAGAGTTGCACAGTGATCATAGCTCACTGCAGCCTCCAAATCCTGGGCTCAAGCAATCCTCTCACCTTAGCCTCCTAAATATCTGGGACTACATGCATCACCATACCTGGCTAATTTTTTTTTCATTTTTATTTTTTGTGGAGACAGGCTCTCACTATGTTGCCCAGGCTGGTCTTGAACTCCTGGCCTCAAGCAATCCTCCTGCCTCGGCCTCCCAAAGTGCTGGGATTACAGGCGTGAGCCACCATGCCCAGCCCTAACATTTCTTTTAAGTCTCTTTTAATCTATAAATTCTTCTCCATCCTTTCCCCCTGCCTACAGTTTATCTCTTGAGAAACCTGGGGTGCATGTGAGTGGTTTAGTTTCCCACAGCTCAGATTTTGCCGATTGCATCCTCGTGATACAATGTATTATATTTCTCTGCCCTCTGTACTTCCAGAAAATTGGGCAGCTGGATCCAGAAGCTGGACCAAATTCAGGTTTGATCCCTTTGGCAAGAACATAGTTAGAGTTTGGCAAGACTACAGGAGGCACATAATGCCCAGTTGTCTAGTTCGTTGATGTTAGCAGTTGTTGATGCTTAGTGCCTAAATCTATTAATTCAGTAGGGATGCAAAATGGTGACATTCTATCTTTTTTGTTGTTGTTATTTAATAGTTGTAATACTACCATAAAGAGACACTTGTCCAACTGCTATCTGGTTACCGGCAGTACGGTTCATATAGGAAAGACGGGATAAATGCTGGATTCTCACTGTAAAAGTCCCCAGTTTTCAGGGCAATGAATTGGTTCCTTGTCATAGAGGGTGACCAGCTTAGAGGGTGACCAGCTCTTTTTTAATTTTTTCCATATTACTATGAACTCACAAATTTAAACATTATCTTTACTGCAGCTCAACTTGTCCCATTTTCGGCCAGTGCTACATGGTGTCCTCTTTAACATGTAATTCAAGTCCTTTCTTTAAATTTGAGGTGAGTTTTCTTGGATTATAGTCTTAAGTATTTGTTTTGTTCCCTTTGCTTAGTTTGCTTCTTCGGGGTTTCCATCGTGCGTATGTTTAGTGTTCCTGGCCATCTTTCACATGTGACACTTCCTCCTAAATGCTTTTATCCCTTTCTTCATTTCTTTTTTATTTGAAAACTTTTTCATTTTTATCCTGTATTTCTCGTAAGGTATTATTTGTTGTCTGTTCTTCCCTATGTTCCTTCTACTTTAGTCTTAATTTCTGAAATGACTTTTATCTTTTACCTCTTCGTTATTTCTGTCACATCATTTCTAAGATTTTATAATTTTGATGTATTTCCATTTTTTTATCGTTTTCTTAATTTTTTAAGCTTATTTTCAAGAGTAAATGACATCTTTTAGTCTATTTTATGAACGTGCCTTTTTTATGTTTTTATTGTCTTTGATTCTTCTTCTTTTTCTTTTTTTAAAAATCTTAAGTTTGTACAGGATTTGATCTTAATGTTTTCGGTTGCTAAGTTTTAGGTGAAACTTGTTTGCTTGACTTTTAGAATGAAGCGAGGTTCAGGAAAATTTTCTAACATCATAAAGTTTCCTCTTCTGTTGTTTTTGTGTAGTGTCAAAAATATGATGATTTGCTTTCTGAGAGTTCCTGTCTCTGCTTCCCTCTCATATTTGGGCTGGACCTTCTCTTCCCTTCATCTGTATTGTCTTTATCCTGCTCAATTTTAATTCCACTCCCCCACTCTTCCCTCACTGGGCCGTGTCCTAGAGGGAAGCCGTGGAGGGTTGGTTTTTAGAGTCCGTGATCCTTGCATGGCATCACCCAGTATTGGTGCCCCCCAGTTTCAACTGCCCACAGTGTCCAGTAAATTCCCTGGGGCTCTGCTGCTCTCAGGTACATCAAGTGCCTCAAATATCACTCTGTTGCTTCTTTTTTCTTCTTTCCACACAGATTCCAATATCATAAGGGTATGGGGGCTATTAGTGGTTTGCCCATATACCCACTTGTATTTTAGGCTTTTTGGAGATCTGTTCTCACCAGTTGTGTTGTAGTTGTTATGTGTTAACACGTGGAGATGAGCAAAGAAAGGGCTGCTACCACTACATTTTTTCCGCTAATGTATTTTTTTTAAAAAACAGGGTCTTACTATGTTTACTGAGTATCTCAAAGCACTACGATCTGAGGTTCTTTCAAACGGAGTTCACAGCTAGCAGCGTTTTGCTCCTCTAAGATGGTTATACTTCGGGCTTCAAATCCATTTCTGGGTTGGTTCCCTTCTGAATCACACCTAACTAGACGGTGTATCCCCTCTTTGGGGTCCCAGGTTATTTGGGGGAGGATTTCTTATGGTTTTGATTTCTGTTCCTCTTGCCCCAAGAGGCTGTAAAATCTCATGGTCCTATGGACCTAGATCAGCAAATACCCTGAGAACAAGGGTTTTCAGGCTTGTCAATTTTTCATCAATTTTCAATTACCTAGTAATTCCTAACTATGTTGCTAATTCCTTGATATTCTAAGAAAATTTTTAAAAATATATTTTATCTAGCATTTTTATACGTTTATACGTTTTCAGTGGGAGAGTTAGTCTAAATAACCTAGCTCAGCATTATCACATCCGGAGGCTCCTCTTGTCCATTTTGTTAGTTTACTTAAAACCAGGTACTATAATTTGTGAAGCCACTTAATCTCATGCACCCAGGCAGCAATGTATTATGATCAAACCTCCTTCTCTTCTCCTAGGATTCCTGCTACCACACACAGGAGATGTTTGACCAAAAGAGAACTATGCTGTTATCCATATATCAGATACTAGTAAGAATTAATTTCTTCCTTATATTTTACGTAAAAAGAAAAACAAAAAATATTTCTGTTTTATGTCCCAAAAGGTCATCTCACACACCCCTTTTTGAATTTGGGTTCTGCCAACCCATGGGTCCTGTTATTCTATCAAAATCTGCTCCAGTAAACAGATAGCTGGTCAGGGATGTTCAGTAATTCCTGATTCCAGCTCTCGCCTTTGCTGAAGGAGATCTTGGCTGGCTCACCTAACCTTGCTTTCCACTGTGTCTGTGGTTCCATAATTTGACTTTATTAGAGATGAATATAGCACTGCCATGTGTGGGTAAAGTCCCTATTTCATTGTGAAATGACACATTTATTCCTGCTCTTCAGGCTCTGAAAACAGGTATGCAGGATTTGAATGTGGCAGCGGCAGGTGGGGTTCTGATGCTGTCAGTGATCTTGCCGGACGGTTCTCTACTGGGCGCGTAGAAAACTAACCCCACGTGCCGCCATGTTCAAGCCGCTGCTTTTCCTCTTTCTCACAATGCTAAGTACACTTCTTAAAGTTTCTAAAACGCCAAACTGTGGCCATAGGGTCCCATTGAGAGGGTTTTTCAGTGGACTTGTGGCTGTTTTCTCATGCCAGGAGGCATATATATGCAGGCCTGCTCAGAGGCAGGAAGTCTGAGTTCTCCACCAGTGTGTTGCAATCTGTTGGTGACCTTGAGTACTTCGCTCCACTTTTCTGGGTGCAGTTCCCGCTCCTGCGAGTGAAGGGACTGATTTGGCGTGATGCTCTTTAAGATTCCATTCAGCGCCGAAACAGTGTATACTCCGCATTCTAGAATTCTCTCCTGTTCCTGTGAGGGTTGCTAATGTCCTAACGCTCTGAATTTATAGAAACTGAAACATCAGAGCGACTCTGCTAGAGTAGTTTGATTTCTAGTGATTTTTAAGTGATGAGCCACAAAATTGTTACTGAGGCTGAAAGACGAATTTTATACCAGGACACATGTAATATAGATATGATGTCTCAAGTTTAATAAGGGGGGGCAACAGTTTGCATAATATCTTGGATTATATGCTGCAATTATTGCCCTATTTATTTTAAAAGTTTGAAATCACTTGGCGTGCAAGCAACTATATACACCTTACCAATATATATATAACTTTGTGGTTAAAGCTGAGATTTTCCTCTCCCCTCAAAGACATTCTTCACTTGGGCTTTTTTTCTTATCTTAACAAGGAAACAGCAGGAAAAAGTTCTTTGCTTGATCTTCAGTGCTAAAGTGTGAATATAGGTTTGTAGTGTGTTTTTCTCTCTCAAGGAAAAAGTAGGTGCGCCATATTGCATTGATTTTCCTTTTCTTCTTTGCACTTTTTCTATGATCTAGTTTTCACAACTTCAACTTCCATTTAGAACCTGGAAGAAATTCTGTTATTTTTAAGGCATAAAAATTTGGAATGCTTTGCTCTAACTCATCTCCAGATCTTTGGGGGAAGGAGTTTCCCAGTGCCCACGCATGGTCAGGACGTGGTTTGGTCTCAGCCTCCTGGCTGCAACGGCGTCCCCTACCTTAGAGACTGCAGGTGTCCCGTCCTGCTCCCCGACTCCTGGCTTGAGAGAATACTCGCAGAACACCGCCCCATCACACCGAGCAGAACCGGCTTCTCTTGGGCTCATCCCACTTCAGTCATTTTTCTCTCTGCACCACATTTTCAGATCCCTTTTTTATTTTTTCGTGCCTCAGTGGGTAGACTGGTGGGTTTCCAGGATTCCTGAGAAAGGTGTCAGCCACCATCTGTTCAACTGCTTTTCAACTCGGGAACATGAGAAGTTAGCTTGACATGGGTGCGAGATTGCAGCGGGGCTCAGGCACAGAGAGGGATGCTCACATCCTCTCTAGGATCTGATTTCGGCAGCGGCAAAATACCAAGGCAGGGCCTAATTACTTTGTGTCCGGGCACCTTTTGGGGAAGTGGAAACTGCACAGGGATCCCTGGAAATAATGCAAACTACAGCTTCATCTCTGCTGTGATGGGTTATCAAAGTTAATCATGTGTTTCAATCTGCCCCACCTCTCCCATCTCTCGCTCTTCCTCTCCCAAGACTCCTTAGCCTAGAAGAATGAACCAAGGTGGTTTGTCTCTCTTCTGTTCCTGTGGATTCACCACTCCAGCGTCAATGAGTCACCCCAACAAGCAGGGATAGAGAGACAGGGCTGGACGGTGTGGGCCTGCTGTATACATACATCAGACACTGTCCATGTCCTGCTCATGGCACTTGGACCATGTGTCTTCCACAGGGGCTATACCGCTAACAGGGAAAAGAATTGGTTGGCAGAGGGGGATGCAAAAAATCCTACATATTGTAATGATTTGTGGCATTCTTAAGGGACAAAGTACATAAACAAATGTGGCATTAAAACTTCATGGGAAGGTGGAGGCAATTAGAAAAAAAATATTTGAAAAAGCTTCTTAGGGGTGGCAATGATAAAAAAAAAAAAAAAGATTGAAAAATACTGCTTTGGACACTGCTTTTTCATGTACCCTTCCCACCACTAGGATCTACATCTCTGTCCTCAAAGGCTTCCCCCTCCTTCTCCAGAATCTGTCAGCCAGCAACTGCCTATTATGGGTATATAAATACCCCCACTCCCTCATCCCAGGATGCACTGGGCAATTCTCACGTTTCCCAGAGTTTGCCCACAGGGATAAGCTCCCATTGCCCTCCATGGCTGCTGCTTAGGCGTGTACCCTGGATCTGCTGCCTTCTTTGTGCTGTCTCACTTTCCCACCTTCCTGCTGGTTTCCCTCCACCTTCCAAATAAACCCCCTGCACTCAAATCCCTGTCTCAGGGTCTGCTTCCTTGGTTGCCTAAACTAAGACTGAACGTATGAATGTGTGTGCGTGCGTGTGTGTGTGTGTGTGTGTGTGTTAAATGATTTGTAGTTTCATTAATTAAATAAGTAAAAGAGGGCTCACTGAGGTCCCTGCTACTCAGGAGACTGAGGTGGGACGATCCCTTGAGCCCAGGAGTGTGAAGCTGCAGTGAGCTATGATGACACCACTGTACTCTAGCCTGGGTGACAGTGTGACACGCTGTCTCTAAAAAAACAAACAAAAAAGGGCCCAGGCATGAAAGAGTACCGGGTTTGTACCACGATTGTAATTAACCTAATTCTATGTCCCTGAGATCCATTACAAAAGTTTTTTTAAAGCATGGACTTTGGAGCCAGATTGCCTGGCTTCCCCACTTTCTAGCTATGTGACCGTAGGCAAGTTACTTATCTTCTCAGGGCCTCAGTTTTCTCATCTATAAAATGGGGATGATGGTTGTACCTCCTCATAGAATTGTTGTGGGCATTAAAGGAGTTAGCTGTGGAATGCTGTCAAGACAGTGCCTGAGATAAGTGTTAGCTCCTATCACTGTTGTTGTTGTGTTATAGTTGCTGGGCGTACAGCTCTGACACTGCCAGACTGTGTGCACAGGCCCTCTTCTCAACAACAGAGTAGGAAAGGGAAAGCAACAGTCTCACTAGGAATTTTTGAACTAGAAGTCACCTTTTGGATGACTAAGAAGGCCCAGACATTGGGCTACCTGGGTTAACGAGTTATCAATGTATTAACAGTCACATATTTAGTTTCTACTCAGAGCAATATCGCACCCCTGCCTTTGGGATTCAAAGATCCCCATCTCTAGTAAAATCTGCAGCCAGCACCCGCTTTATGACCTGCTGGGCTACTGAATCCAAACACAGAATCATGGCACAGGTAGGCACTGGCCTCACATCATAAGCTCTACTGAGTAATACATCCCTTTGGCACAAGAAAAATGCTCCGTGTTTCTTTTCTCTCCATTTGCAGCAACAGGACAAGTGTAGGAGATGGCCTCATAGAAAACCTTAAAAGCCAGAGAACCCAACTGCAAGGGAAAGGAAGGATCCTTCGTGTCCGTGGCTGAGCTTCCGAAGGGATGTTTTGCTGTACCGCAGTTCCGATTTTGACATGATTTATTTGTGAGTCAGAGATCCCACGAGTTGATACAATGTGTACTGCCTCTATGAAAACCTACACGGTAATTTCCTTTTGCACCCAAGAATTTCATTTGGATTTTTGCTCCACACAGTCTGCTTATGGGATGGAGTCACAACCCACGTAACCCTCGCGTCTCCCTGGTCATCGTGGAGAAGGCCCCAGTCCCTTTGCACACGCTCTGTTTCTGTTTCTTCTTTCCCATTGTCTTGGCACATGACTTTTCCTTTCCTCACTCCATGTGGCCATCACTTCACCAACTGTACATAAATTTCCTCTGAAATAACTGTTGCCAATAGTACAGGAGCTGGTGAACTTTTTCCGTAAAAGGCCAAACAGTAAATATTTTAGGCCTTGCAGACCATATGATCTTTGTCGCAACTACTCAACTCTGCCATTGTAGCATGAAAGCAGCCACAGACAACAAATGAACAAATGAATGTGGCTTTTTTCCAATAAAACTTATTAACAAAAGCAGGCAATGGGCCGGCTTTGGCCCATAGGCTGTAGTTTGTTGGTGCCTACCATGGAACAACACAATTCAAGCAAAATTCATCCTCCTCCAGCTCCACTCAATAAGGTATTAACAAATTGTCTTGTTTTTTCCTTAATGACGTTTTATGTAATACCATGGTACACAAGCATTTCTATATTTACTTCTAAAGCTGCTTTGAGACACAGCCAGGGTTGTACTGCAACATTCTCTATATATTCACCATACTTTGTCAATTCAAAGCAATAATTAGGGTCCCCGTATTCATGCATTCATTTCATAAAAACCACACACCAGCCACCAAAGTTACACCCGTTGGTACATTCATCAATGCTCCTTATTTCACTTTTCTCCTCGTTGCATACGGTATAATTTTGTTTACCGCATGAGGCACAGTAACAAGGTTTTACTCTACCGTGGACACACAGTTAAAAGAAACAGTGAATATTGACTGTACTAACTTTGGCCCAAGACATCTGCACAGAAACTCCAAACCAGAAATACAATTTCTCTGGCTATTTCCTCCACACTTCTGAGTTCAACTGTGCACAAATTATTTGTTATTGTGGTAACACAAATAAGACTTCATTAACATGGCCATTCTGATCCCGGTAAACAAGTTTATTTACACTTGAGCACTGCCGAAGAATGAAGTCCCAGAGAAAAGTTCGTGGTAGGTGGCCCTGCCTTTTTCATCCGGGAGGGCTTTGACAAAACCCTGGGCACCTCAGTGAGACAAGCTGCTATTCAGCCACCCAGGGTTAATGAAAGTTCGGGGTGCGCGTCTGTTAAAAGAGGACGACGACACTTGTAATCAAGGCTGGTTGCATTTTTATTTAATGATATATGTCAGTGCTGTTCTTAGTGTTTTTCCTAATTCCTTGCTCCTTTGCTCTCCCAGTGGATATGAAAAGGAGAAATCAGGTCTCCTTGGTGACACGTGATGATGGGTTAGTTATTGGATACATCAGGGTTTTTGGCTTATAACTAGATGTCAAGTAGTCCTCAAAGATGGCAAAACCTGGAAAGATATTATTCCAGGTGCTTCTCTTGCATTGTGAGAAACAAAAGGTCTAATTGTCACACCGTGAGAAAACAGTGCGGGGATGTGGCCGCGTTTCTGTCTTTGGAAGCAGAATGCACGTTGCTCCTGGGTGACGGGAGAGCGCCAGCAGGCGTTCAGGCCCTTTGCTATTGCAGGACTGGCTGGTGGGTCCTCACACAAGGAAAAGCGGAGGGAAATTCAAGTTCCTCATGCTGCAGCTGCTGAGAAAACAGACAGTGGCAAGTGCAAATGTGAACATGTGAACGCGGACCCCTGCGACAGCCAGGCTCGCAGACAAGAGACCCCGAGCAGGGCAGAGCATGTGCATCTCCCCTCCTGAGCCTCCTGATTCAACACCAGGCCCATTCTCTGGGACAGCCAAGCCTGGTCTTGCCCACATGCTTTTTGGGGTGGCCCATGGTCAGCATCCTACTATTCAGGGGACGGAGAGAAACCCCCTGTCTCTGACAGCCTGGGTGCCAGATGCAAGAATGGTCTCTCTGGTGAGTCAGCTGGGTAAGAAAGAGCAGGCTCCAGGGAGAGGCAGGGGACAGGGCAGGAAGGAGACCTGACATTCACAGAACACTGAGCACACCCTGGGCATAGAGATGAGTCCCTTAGGTCGTGTGGCTACATGTCACCAGGATTACATGAGACTCTGATAGTGGCATTATCCATGCCCCAGGACTGTTTCCTCTCACAGCCTTTTCCTGGGAGGTCGGTTTCAGCTGGAAGAGGAGGCAGAGACTTGCGTCGCATACTCGGATCCTGCAACAGAGGGGTCAGTACCAGCCAGAGAAAGATTTGTGTGTCTGGGTGGGGTTCCACTCCCGGGCATCTAAAGCCACTGTCCTCCAACTTCTGCAGGAGGACAACGTGATGGATC
Source organism: Propithecus coquereli (assembly GCF_000956105.1). Taxonomy (NCBI): domain Eukaryota; kingdom Metazoa; phylum Chordata; class Mammalia; order Primates; family Indriidae; genus Propithecus; species Propithecus coquereli. Next base: position 859,575 of record NW_012144967.1, read on the forward strand.
CAGTTGGCCTTAAGCTGGGAATCCTTTGTGTGAGAGGAGTGGTGGGGTGTCACGATTAACAGAGAGAGGGAGAGAGAGATTGGGAGCACACTGGAGGAGGAAAATGAGGGACAGCATCAAAGAGCATGGCCACCCAGTTGCACCGCCAAGGCAAACTCTGTTTGGACTAATACATAACTCAAGGGGAAAGATTTAAAAACAGATCCTGCACCATTCTCTAGATGCTGGGGGGATGTATGATCTTCTGGCAGTGAGATTTCTTTCTAGTAACCAACTAGATAGATACCAGGGGCACAGCTGTGGGGTTCCATCCACTTAGAGATGGCACCTGAGGCTCGGACACTGAGCAGGTGGCCAAAGGTTTACTCACTCAGAGGCTGGTCACATCCTACCTGCCCCAGCATGAGCAGGCCAGCAAGTGAGGCCACAGGACTTGACTGAGCCTCCCAAGGACTGAGTTTAACTGCAAATGGGAGTTTGTAACTGGTAACCAGTCCATAAGGGGAGACAAGACAAAGCAAATAATCTCTTCGTATGATAATAATAGTTCACTGGTTACTTTTATGCACTTTGCCCTACGGGCTACACATACGTTAATGCACTGAATCCTCCAACAGTCCTGTGAACTTAGCCCTATCACTATCTTCTTTTTAAACAGTACGAAGAGGTTAAATGACTGGGACAAGTTCCACCCCTCAGTAAGTACAGGGCTGGGATTCTAACCGAGACCGATGGCTCCAGGGAGGGAGTGAGAACGCAGCCCGGCCAGCGTGAAGACAGATAGAACTTTGTAAGGCAAGAGAGCTTCAACCACTTCCCAAAATAACCACATTTACAGAGGCTTTTACATTCAGTATGTCTAGTCCTCGGAAAGTAGGAGTATGCTCGAATGCAAATGAGGAACCTGAGTGTCAGGGGAGCAATATAACTCGGAACGACTCACATACCCAGTAGCTTGGCGGAGTTGAGATACAACCTTGGGTCTGTCTGGTTTGCAGCTTGGTCTCTTTGCACCACTCCACTCCTGGATGATTTAGAGGAGGATGGGACTGTCTTGGCCTTTCTGGGGTTCCATGACATCTGGTTCCCGGGAGATTTCTAGAGCTACGAGTGTTTATTCCCACTTATGAGCAAGGCAAGATTCCTTAAGAGTTGAGGTCTAATCATGGAAGGCTAGAGAAAGGGTGAGATTTTTAAGGCCTAGATGGAAGCAATACCCTGGTTCATAATCAAGTGTCACAATCTCCATGCCGTCAGCAAGAGCAGCTTGTGACTATGTGGACTGTGTAGACTTAGCAAAAGAGTCACTCTGAGGTTAGTTTGTTTTTTAATACAAATGTGCAAAGTGGAGTTTTAAGAAGTTGTAGAGATCAAGGGTTTTTTTTGTTTGTTGGTTGGTTGGTTGTTTTTTTTTTTTGAGACAGGGTCTCAAAAACTGTTGCCCAGGCTGCAGTGCAGCAGTGTCATCACAGCTCACTATAACCTCAAGCTCCTCGGCTCAAGCAATCCTCCTGCTTCAGCCTCCCAAGTAGCTGGGACTATGGGTGCAGGCCACCAGGTCTGGCTAATTTTTTTATTTTTTGTAAAAATGGGGTCTTGCTATGTTGCTCAGTCTGCTCTTGAACTCCTGGCCTCAAGTGATCTTCCCTCCTCAGCCTCCCAAAGTGCTAGGATTATAGGCATGAGCCACCGTGCCTGGCTGAGATCAAGTTTTTGAATTGTCAACCGGAAAGATCACAGCTGGAAAAGCCACTGTAATAAATGCTGACTATAACTCGTCACCCACTAATTGAGTCATCTGTCAGGTTAATTTGGATTTTTGCATATCAGGGTGCCCAACCCATCCAGGCAGAAAGGTTGGTTACCTGAAGTAACCTGGGCTGGAGGCACCAAAGGGCATTCTTGGAGCAAGTGGCAATTTGGAGCCTCTAAAGGTTAAAGCTAGCAAAACTAAATTTGTGGGAAACCCCAAGAGTCAAAGTCACATGCACACTAGGACAAAACAGGGACAAAAAGCAAAGGGAGGGAAGAATCAGGAAGACACAAGGCAATTGTCACTTTCTCTTTTAAGATTAGACTCACTTGTGTATAGCAGAAAACCCCAAGTAACAAACAGGAGTTATAAAAGTTATAGAAATATCTGACAGAAAGCAAGAAGCATGGTTTGTTTCTCTCTCACATAGAGTCCCAATGTTAGTCCCTAACTGTCTACTGTTAGCATGGCCAATCTGTTCCACAGTGGTCTTGAGAACTATTTTCATTCAGGTCAATGCTGGCAGCAGTGGCAAAAAAAACCCATAAATTTTAATGTCTTAATAAAAGTGGTTTCCCTGGTTATTTAACAGTCCAATGTAAGTGTTTCTCATCAGCAAGCATCTTTCCTCCACGTGGGTCCAGCCCATTGTAGGCTCTTACAAGTATTTGTTAAATAAACCTTGTAAAGAAATATATTCAAGGAATCAGGGACACAGATTCCTTTCATCTTGTGGTTCTGCCATTCCCTAAAGTCTCAGAACCTTTGCACTTGGCCAGGTGAGCACAGAGGAGGGAATGTGGATTCTAAAGGGCCACATCTGGGGGTGCCCCATGTCAGTTCTATTTAAATTCCATTGGCTAGAAATTATTCTAAGCTCCAAGAAAGGCTGGGGAGCGTAATCTAGCTGTGTGCCCAAGAAGAAGGGCAAATAGCTTTCTCTGGACACTAGACTTTGCTACAGGGACCCAGGCTCCCTCCAGCTCAGGAGGTGTCTAATGTTGTCACCATTAGACTCTGGCCTTTGATAAAAAGTGGCAGCCAGCAAAGCAGCTTCCTAGGGGGCAACCTGAAGAACCACTGAACTAAATCCTGAGTCTAAGTCATGACTTCCAAAATAATTAATCTCCTGGGTCTGTTTGGATTTTTCCAGCCATGAAATGGAGCAAAACAAAACAAAATAAAAACCCAGAACAACAAACAAACAAATAACAAAACAAAAAAACAGAAATAAGGGCAAGTGCCAAATGTACTTGAGTTTCCTCATCTGTAAAACAGAGATCATAAAAACACTTCACAGGGTTGTGAGAAACAAAGGAGTTGATATATGTAAAATGCTTAGAAGGGTGCCTGACTCATTAAATGCTCAATAATAGACAGTGATGGGAAGAAAGCCAAGGAGAGGGAGAAGAGGGAAGGAAAGAAGGAGGGAAAAAAGGAAGGTTGCCCTGAAGCAGAGGTTCTTCAAAGCAGGCATTTCCCAGTAGCTTCTCCTTATTTCCCATTGGTCAGAACTTAGTCACATGGTCACATGTAGCTGCAAGGGAGGCTTGGAAATGTAGTTTTTATTCTAGGGCTGGCTAAAGATCAAGAGTTTTATTACTACGAAAGAAAAAGGGAATGGATGTTGGGAGACAACTCATAGTTTCTGCAGCATTCACCAACAGCCTGGACAAGGCTCATTTTTCATGGCTGCTAAGTTTCCAGGGAGTGGGTTTAAAAGACAGAACTATGACCAGAGACAAAGACCTTAGCCAGGACTGTGGAGTAATAGGCAGTTTATTATCTCAGTCTTACCAAGACACACTGGCCTCATCACTGGCCCCATGAATGTGCCATCAGGGGACCTTGGCACCCAATCAGGGGCAGCCTGCACACTAGGACAAAACAGAGACAAAAAGGAGACCCATGCTGGATGCTACTCTTTGCACAGCTTGAGTGCCCCACTTCCAAATGCATGCTATGCATAAGGGAGTATGTGGGAACCTGAACCACCTCCAGGACTGAGACTAACTCACCTAGGAGGGACCCCACCTCCCCAAACCATTCAGGAGCTCTGGATCAGATGTCAGTCTTCACCCATGCCTCAGCCACTCCCTCTCCTTCTCTTGCCCCTCCAGCCCCCCAGGACCCCAGCTTTCTTATTGTTGCCTTGGACCCTCCTCTCACCCCAGGCCCCGTTCCTGCCTGACTGCCGGGCTCCATCCAGGCTTTGCCTCACCCTTCGGACCTGATGTTATGGGCTGAATTGTGCCCCCCTAATCCCCCCACCCCCGCAACATTCATATATTGGAATCTCAACCCCAGTACCTAAGAATGTGACTTCGTTTGGAAATAGAGTCACTGCAGATGTAATTAGTTAAATTAAGAGGAGGTCATACTGGAGTAGGGTAGGCCCCTAATCCAATATGACTGATGTCGTTATAAAAGGGAAATTGTACACAGACACACACACACAGGGAGAGCACCACGTGAAGAGGAAGACAGGTATCCAGGCAATGCATCTACAAGCCAAGAAACGCCAGAGATGGTGAGCAAACCTCCAGAAGTTAGGAGAGAGGCATGGGACAGATTCTCCCTCACAGGCCCCAGAAGGAACCAGGAGCAGCCCACTTCCAAATGCCTGGAAACAGCCCTACCGACACATTGATCTCAGACTTCTGGCCTCTAGAACAGTAAGACAATAAATGTCTATTGTTTAGCCACCCAGTCTGTGGGACGTGGTGATGGCAGCCCAAGGAAACGAATATACATGGTCTGGCTTCAGCTTGTCCCGGTCATCCAGACTGGGCTCTCCAGATGCTCCAGCCCTGGGCTCCACCTCCACCTTGGCTTTCCCGGTTCTAGCCCCACCCCACTCACCCCTGCTCTGCCCTCCTTTTCTACCCCAGATCTCTCTCCCTGCAACCCTCCAGCTTCTGCTGCCAACACACCTGGCGTTGATGACAGCACTCAGGGACCACACATTCACTTTAAGAATCCTCCTCTCAGAAAACTATTTACAACCGGTGAATGAGCATTTTAGGTCAAAATCTCTCACCTCTGCTTAGGTTTTATTTGCATAACAAAATGAAATAGAGTTGAGCATCCTTTGGATAGATTAACATTGACAATCACACCGAATAATTAATTAGACAGACCATTATTCTTGGGAGGGGGAGTGGTATTCTTGCCAGAAACAAAGCAAGGGGTGAGTTCTCAGCACTCCCCCTCTTCAGAATGTGTGGCTATGGCTTTTGTGTCTGGGCCATCTACACCTTCCTAGGTATCTGGGCCATCAGTGCAAGAAATCTCAATCATTATCTACAAAGTACTTTTTAGTAACTGAAATAAGTGATTTTATGAGGCAGAAACTTAGGAAACAGGTAAAATGAAAAGGTACACAACTGGTGTGACCATACCCGAAAGGGAAGTCCGGGCTGGGCGTGGTGGCTCACGCCTGTAATCCTAGCACTCTGGGAGGCTGAAGTAGGCGGATCTCTTGAGCTCAGGAGTTCAAGACCAGGCTGAGCAAGTGTGAGAACCTGTCTCTACTAAAAATAGAAAAATTAGCCGGGCGTTGTGGGATGCACCTGTAGTCCCAGCTACTTGAGGGGCTGAGGCAGGAGGATCCCTTGAGTTCAGGAGTTTGAGGCTGCGGTAAGCTACGATGATGCCACTGCTCTCTACCCAGGATGACAGAGTGAGACTCTGTCTCAAAAAAACCAAAAGCAAAAAAACAAAAGGGAGGTCCCATCATTGGAAAGCTCCCAGGCCACCTGAGCAGAGGTACAACTGCCATGTGCCCAAGGCTTCTAAGGGCAGCCAAAATTTCCCACCCCAAGAAGTCTCATACCCACATGGTTTGCTTTGGGTTAAGAAAATATTATGGTCACCACAGACATGGGGCTCATGAAGGAAGTCCTTGCTCCCAGAGGGTGCAGTAGAAGGAGGGGTGCTAAGGGGGTCAAGGAAGATGTGAGGAAGGACCACACCGGATGGAGCAGACAGGTTTGGAGAGGGCGGTGACCCCAAAGGCCTCACCTTGGGGGAAAAGAGTCTCCTCCCCCCAAACTGTTAAGCAAGTGCCATCTGGTTAAAATGAGCATCGAAGGCATCCTTAAAATGGAAGAGAAGTCCCAAATGAATAACCCAAAAAGGCGCATCCAGAGGACAGTTTGCAGTCCCTAGTGGCCCCACTTCCTGGCTGCTGAGGGTGCGTGCAAGAACAAGGGAAGGCGGCGCCCAGGCCTCTTTCAGCGTCGGCCTCCAGGGAGGATGGAGGGCAGAGGCAGCTGTAGGAGGATTGCCCAGGAGCTGTAACCTGGCAGTAGGACGTGGGGCAGGTCTCCGGCTTCCCTCCTGGCTGGCTCTTGCTTCAGGCAGCAGTGAGGGGACCTCCTCCCTGGGCTGGTGCCTCCACCTCCCTGGTGTGCCCACCTGGGCTTCCCAGAGCTCTCCAAGTTCTACAGGTCCAGAGTTCACAGCAACAAGTGGTCTTGGGTCCTGGGAGCCACGCTTGGCATTCCAGCTACTCCCGTGAGAGGACGAGAGGGAACACGCTCCCCTGGGCCCTGGCAACGTGGCATACCAGACCCCAGCGTCACTTCAGGGGAAGGGATGGCAAGGAACAAAGGACAGGAATCCAGTCTGCGTGACATCAAAGTTTTGTTTTGTTTTTTGTTTTTAATTTTCAGATGAATAATTCAGTGGCTATGCCAAAGTTGAAATATTTTTCTGTTTTCAGTAAGATGTGAGAAAAGGAAATGAATTTTAATGAAATGTTTTGGTTTACTTTATCTGAGGCTTCCAGTGTAATGGGATTCCCACGCCCTAAACAGATGTCAGCTATTTTATCCTCTTCCCTGCAAAAGGCAATAGATAGCCGTGCAGCTGCCCCACTCGACCCTCTGGCATCCGCCCCATTTCCCAGATGGGCAGAGCTACCTGTGAACACAGGGCCAACAGGACTTGGAATGTCCCAGCCATTCAGGAAACTAAAACTGCAAGCGATGATTACCATGTCTTCACTGCTGCAGACCAACAGGTCTCCATAGGTGAGAGCAAAGCACCTGTTTCACGTTCCTGGGGCCGGTTCATCCCTGCCCCGTCAGGCCACTCAGATTTGGGAGATGACCCCAGCTGTCTGAGCCAACCACTCCCGGAAAGAACTTGAGCATCCTACAGTTCTGGAAACAGGATTTAAGGGGAGGTGGAGAAATGTGGCAAGATCTCTAAAGAGAAGGCAGAGCTGTCAGGTGGAGGTGATGGCACAGACGTCTGAGAATATGCCAGAACATGAGCTAATTTATAGCTGCAGGCCCAGGACATGTTTTTGAGCACACGTTTCTGAACTAAGTCAGCAACTAACAGACCACATGGATTCTCTTAAAGGGGATTATTGATGGGATTCCTCCTGATTCAAGAAAACGCCTGCCCAAAATGAGCTGTCATCAATAGATCAATCAAAGGAATGATTCATAAATCCCTTCCTAAGTATGAGTGCTGTGGGGGGATGGAGCGGCATAGACCCTGCCTGCAAGGGCTTATGAACATATGTTTGTCTAGCCAATGACTATGCACAACAGACCAAAGAAAACCCAAAGAAACTCTGTAATCAAGTTCTCCTTGCCTGGTTTCTCAGCTGTCACCATCCCTGGGGTGTCACTATGTCTAGAGACCCAAGTGAATGTCTAAAAAGAGAAAAAGAAGAGTAGTTGTTGAAGGAACACAGCTATGAAAGATTTATGTTGCCATAGGGAGCTCATAATAATTCTCTTTTCACATACTTTGCCATTTAAGGTTTTCAAGTCACATTCTCTATCATTTGTCTCATTGTTGCTCTGGTAGGAGAAGGGTGAAGGTCTTTGTGCTAGTCTTGCTGGTGATTTAGAGGGGACATTGGGATTCCCAATCCCAGCTTCCCAGGAGCATCTTTGCTTTGCCTGTTTTGCGTGTGTGTGTGTGTGTGTGTGTGTGTGTGTGTGTGTGTATTGCGGGGTGGTCTAGCAGGCAGAAAATGTGCAAAAAGGATGACTCTAATGGAAGCCAAACCTGAGCCTCCCTTTCTTCTCTCTCTCCAGGTCTGGCTCCTAACAGAGGAAAGGTCTGATGCCTTCCCAGTGGAATGCTACTGTGCCACCTACCTTCCCAAATGTGACCAGCGAGGGGTGGGTGCTAGAAATCAATTTGCAGTTTCCTCTCTGCCCTGGGCTTCCATTCCAACGGCCTACAAATGCTGTTTCTACACTGCGTTAGTCCTTCAATCCCACCACACACGAGTCTGCCGTGCTCAATTCAATCAACCCACATGACTTAGTGGCAAAGCAGGGGCCATCGTCCTGTCTCAAGGCTGAGAGGGTGATGGAGGGGACACCAGCAGCCCAGCAGGGACAATGCCTATCTCCACCAGCTTTGCAGATGTCCTGGAATGCGATATATGAAGAGGGAGGGGGAGGGGAGAAGTGGTGTAGACCTGGCTCCAGGAATGTATTTGGTTAGGAAAAAAGGCATTGAGAGAGCAAAGGAAGAGACCCAATGTGTAGACAGCTGCAGCTAAAGGCTGAATGAATCAATAAAAACCTGTAGGAATATAACACAATTCAGAAAAAGACACCTATCCTTTTTCCCTATCTTAGAGGATAAACTCCAAATGCATCAAAATTTAAATGTGAAAAATGAAATTATAATAGTGTAAGAAGAAAACATGGACATTTGTTTGGAACCTTGCTGTAGAAAGGTCTGCCTGTAACTTAAAGATCCCGAAACAATAAACATATATAAATTTGATTACATATATTTTAAAAAGCTTCTAGAGAGAGAAAAATACCATAGCAAAGTCAAAAGACAAGTAAATGAGAAAAAATATTTGCAACTCCCCAATACATAAAGAGCTTCAAGAAATTGAGAAGATGGAAAACCAATAATCTAATAGAAAATGGACAAAAGGTTGGAATAGAGAGTTCACAAAAAATACAAATGGCTCTTAAATTTATAAAAGACATTTGATGAAGGAAATGCACATTAAAACTACACTGAGATGCCACTCCCCCCCCATCAGTTTGGAAAAATCCAGAGGTTTGAGAACACAATCTACTGGTGAGTCTGTGAACAAACATAGCTCATGGAAATGCAAAATGGTTCAAGTCCTGCTGAGGGCAACTTGGCCCTTAGATGTCTATCAAAATGGCTAATGTACTACTTTGCCCAGCGATCCCACTTCTGGCAATGTAGCCATAGCTGCACATGGACAAAATTATGCACAAACAAGATTCACCATTGTTCAGCATCATTCATCATCATTATTATAAGGGGGAAAATTAAAAACACCTCATGTCCATCAATAAGAGAGAGGTTAAATAAACCAAGAAACATCAAGCAACTGTTTAAAAAAACGAATGAAGTGCTCTCTACATCCTAAAATGGAAAATTCTACACAGTATAGTAAGTGGAGAAAGCAAGTTTTTGGACAACGTGCTATCTTTTCTGAAAGAAAGGGGGGAAATAGGAGTGTGTATTCATATTGGCATGTTTTTGCATAAACAACACTAGAAGAATATACAGCAAACTAGTAAAAGTGGTCATGGGGGACGTGGAACAGAGGAGTCAGGAATGGGGCAAGGACGGAGGCTTTCGGTCTGTCTGGCCCCTAACTGGGGGTCGGGGGATCCAAAGGCTTCCCAGAGGAACTGTCCTCCATTCTGTCAAACCTCAACAAGAAGTTCCAAGTTTGGAGCTGGTGTTTCCTGAGAAGATAAGTCACAGCTGATTTCCAAGTTTAGTGTAGCTATTTGCATAGTATAAAAGTCCAAACCAGATTTCTATATAAGACAGTCAGATTACACCATGACCGAGGGAGAACATGTACATGTCTCTCCTGTTTCTGACATTATGTTGTAAATATTTAAAATAAAGCAATCTTTTATGATGTTTTAAAAGAGCATGAAAGACATACTCGATAGTTCACTCAATGTTTCCTGAGCATGCACTGTGTAGAAGGTTCTGTGTCGGACCCTCAGGGCCTCTTGCTATTTGGAGAACCCACATATTTTCCATAGTCTGGCTGCATGGGTCTCCAGTTAATTCCTTGCCTGCCCCTTCCCTCTGCTAGATGCTGTCCACACCTCGCCTCCCTTCCTCTCACTGGATGACAAGTCAACTTCTGCTTATGCCTCAGGTCTCGATTCAAGAGCCTCTCTCTGCACAAAAAGTATATCAGTGGTCACGGGGGGCGGGGGGGGGTGGGCAGTGAGGCCTGAAGAATGACTGCTCATGGGCACGGGGTTTCTTTTTGGGATGATGAAAATGTTCTGAAATTAGATAGTAGTGATGGTTATAAAACTCTATGAAAGTATTAAAAAACCACTGAACCGTACACTCTTAAAGGTGAATGTTATGGTATACAAATCATATTATATCATTCTTTTTTTTAAATCCCTTCTTCAAGGAAGTCTTAGTAGATACACTTGGATAACCCACTATCTCAGAGGACCCTGTGACACCTATTATAGCAGGTGTCACAATAATAAGGAGTAATTGTGTCACTGGTTACTAAATGTAGCAGGATACTGAGGGGCAGGTGATGGGTGGGGTACATTGGCTGTAGAGAATTTAAAAACAAAAAGAAAACCACTAAAAGTTGATCTTCTCTTCTCCCCTGTGCCCTGGCAGTTTTAAATAACGTCAATGACAAAATAAATCTCCCCTCCTCAAATATTTTTTGGTCTAAGTTCTAAATAATTGCAAAGATTATTATTGAGTGTGAGTGAACATAAGTTTCAAATTACCACATTCTTATTACTTATATGTTAATAAGCATCTTAACTCTACATGGAATTTAATTCAGAAAATTCCCAATTATAGCCAGTTTTCCACAGATGAACTCAGCTACAGGGGTTCTTTTTGAGATGTTTGGCACTGCCACAGTTTGAGTGGCTTAGCTGGCATTTCCAGCCCTGTGTTACTATATATACTTTCCTTTAAAGTGTAGAATCAAAGTAAACACTGATAGCACACTGATTACAGAGAAGGAAAACAGAACTTGATGTACTTCAATTCTCTCATCCTATGTAACCACTTGAGTTTTTGTGTTTTAAAATTTAAAACAGTAAAACAGTGAGAAGCACAAGGTGTAATATTTCATTCGATGAGTGCAAATTTTACTTTTTTTCTTTTTTTTATTAGAAACTAACACTTAATTCAGAATGCAGATGAGTGCAAATTTTAGTTCGTACATGAAATACTTTACTGAATTTGACACTGAAATTTATTCTTTTTTTCTAATTGATGTTTGTTTTAAACTAAAAGACAAATCAAGAAAATATATCGTTACAACAGTGGCAGTTGGCTAAACTGTACCTTTTATACACAGCTTGGTTTTATTAAAATTTACTTATTAGTTACCGAGCAATTATTTACATAAAATAATATTATATGAGATTTATCCAAAAAGTCAGTGTTTAATATTAAGTAAATATAAAACTGATCGAATAATCAGATCGGTTTTTTTCCTTTTTTTCCACAATAATATCTATTATATGTTATGTTTATTCTTTTTATTAGCAAGATTATATAAATCAATATTCAATATAAGAAAATATGGGGATGTTTGCATTTCTTTGCTGGTCATATTTGTTATTCATTTCATCTTATGATTATCACTAAAAATAATTTATTCATACAAGGGGAGAGATTATTTTCTAACACTCCCTTCTTTAATTCATTAAATTAAATGGTAATATTCATGAAGAATATAATAATGAGCTACATATGTTCTGGACTATATTTCTAAATATTCTGAATATATATTGAACATACAATAAGGATATATACTTTTGAAGAATATTCATATCATTTAAAATAGTCACTTTAATATTCACTTCCACTTTAATGTAAGGCTTTGGCAAATTGCTAAATCTGGTGAATTAATTGTTTGGTGACTTAGCCATTCAGTGTGTTGTTTGCATCCCTGTGAAACGAATAGTTTCATCTCCATTTGCCTGGGGGAAAACTGAGATATAGAGTGTGTAAAATAATTTGTCCATGGTCAGAAAACCAATAAGAAGAGCTGTGATCTGAACCAGAATCTTCTAATTCCCTTAGCCATTATACTATATTGCTTCCTCACACACCTCCCATTAAAACTGAAGTTGCCCATGAAACATCCACCTATAACCATCAGAAATGCTGCCTGGGTGAAGATGAGTAGCCGCACATGGCTATAGACCCCTGTCTACACACCTATGAGTCCAGCTCTCACTTCAGCCCATTCACAAGGAGGCAACCCATCAAATGCCAAGGACCTGCTTCTACGGTAGTTCATTGGGTCCATCTTCTGGGCTAGATCCTTGACCATGTCAAGTTCATTCCTGCCTCGAGATCTTCGCACCCACTGTATTTCTCACTATATTTTTTTGCCAACTGTCCCCTCTGGCTCTTCAAAGAGGCTCTCCCTGACTACCACATCTAAAGTTACCCCACCCAATCACTAACCATTGCCCTGTTTCTTTTATTTTATAGCACATAGCATCGTTTTAGCTCACCGTCTATCCTTCTACATTTCTTTCTCTCTCTCTCTTTCTTTCTATATCAGATCAGTGCCTGACATATAATAGATTCCTAATAAGTATCTATTAAGTATTATTGCAAGAATGAAGATATGGAGTGGGGCCTGGTGGCTCATACCTATAAATCCTGGGAGGCCAAGGGAGGATGGCTTGAGGCCAGGCATTCAAGACCAGTCTGCGCAACATAGCAAGACCCTGTCTCTACAAAAAAAAATATTTAATTAGCTGGGTGCAGTGGTGCATGCTTGTATTCCTAGCTCCTCAGGAGGCTGAGGCAGGAGGATCACTAGAGTCCAGGAGTTCAAGGCTACAGTGGGCTATGACTGCTCCACTGTACTCTAGCCTGGGCAACAGAATGAGATCCTGTCTCAAAAAAAAAAAAAGAGCGAAGGTATAAAGGGATTAGTAATGCAGTGCTAAGAAGGATTCTGAGGTCACATCTAGGCTCCACTCAAAGCACTGTGAGAAATTAACCATGCTGCCAAGGGCAGGATGTGAGGAGGGGTGGCACACCTGTACCTCTGAGCCCTGAACCGCCATATTATCCAAAATGGAGAGACAGGCTGGGGCTCTCCCCTCATCAGTACCCACCAACGCACGAGCATAGGTTCACTCACCGATGGGACTCCTCAGGAATGGAAGCGGGTGCAGCAAAAGTAGGGCACTGCTCAGTGTCCACAAGCCTGGTCTCAGAGTCAAGAGGGTGAAGACTTTGGTTTCATGTTCTACAATACCAACTGTACGCCATGATTCTCACCTTCGTTCGGAGACTAGGGATTTGGCAGGTGAGCAGAGGTACTCAATAGGGTTCAAAGTTCACAAAGCAAGACTCCACCAGCTTCCCCGCAGTCTGAGTTCAGGGAAAGGAGGCAGGAGACTAAAACAGCCCCAGCCTCAGTGGGTATTGGATTCTCTCCTTCCCCTCCCAAGTCATTAACAAAGACTGACACTGTAGTATTTATCAAAAAATCTTGTTCCCTAAGTGGTGATACAGAGTAATTATCTCAGCATGTAATCAGCTCAGCGATCTTCTTCAAAGCAATTTGTGGCAAGGATATGCATTTTTAAAATAGATTAAATTTTCAAGAGCTTGCCTCTTAAACCTGGTCAGAGTGTATTTACAACTCACCTGGTGAGGTGATGCATATCTTGAAGCTGGGATTCTCTTTCATTAGGTCTTACTTAATTGAATCAAGCAAAGTCATTTTGGGATTGTCCCAAAAGAAAACCTTTTATCTCAAGGCAAATGTGTCTTAACAAGGCCCTAAGGTAAATAAAGCCAGGTTTCCACTCACCCAGGCTCTCTGTTCCTCCTTTTAAAAGCCTACCACTCTACTTCATTTGTTTTTCTTTTAAGTGAGGAAATTGCTTATAGAGTTAACTGTTGCCAGTGAAAGCAATAAGTCAACTTTTTTCCCCTCCTTTTAATTATTAATGAACACCTTGTCTCCCGTCCTTCCTTCCTCATTTTCTTCTTTCTTTCCTTCCTTCCTTCCTTCTTTGTAAATAACTAAGTTGTGCATAGCTGGAGAGTGCTGGCAATGCCAGGGCATGGCCACGGGATAGTCAGGAGTATCATGTTCAGCCCCGTTTGATTCCCACTGGGTTGGGTCTGGAATTTAGGTTATCGATACATCTTTATTGAATTAAGGAAAGCTCAAAGACCACGACTCTGCATTCCCCCAAACCCCTGCCCGTAAACTGCTTTCCCTCTGCATTCGTGTGCCCTTCCATCCCCTGGCCACATCCTTCACATGTAGACTCAGATGCTGGAGGCCGGTGCAGCCCAGGTTGCGCAGTTCTAACCACCTTCCTGGTGAGGGGTCTGGGCTGGTTCCTGGGCCCCCCTCCAGCCTAGAGAAGTTGATGTGATCATGGACACTTCAAACCCACAGGGGCGTCCAGGCAGACCTCCTACAACTTCTAAAACCAGTCCGCAAATCCGAAGCATGGCTGCAGCGGTCTGCTGCCCGCCCGGCACCCACTAAACCGTTTCTCCCGGACTCTGCTCCTAGCCCAGAAGAATCCAAGACTCTCTGTCAGAAAAGGGACCTTGTCTTGCCAGGCACTTTTCGCAGTAGGTTTCCTTGACTCAGCATAAATTCCCGTTCCCAACCCAAATCAGAGCAGCCTGAGCAGCCGTTGCTCGCCTCCATCATCACCCCCGCTGCCTTTCCTAGTCTTGAGCTGTTGCTCATATCAAATGTCACTCGGGGATGACGAAGGGTTGATGCTGATGAGAAGCCTTCGGCATTACGGTAAATGAGCCGGTGCAAACTCAGAACTCAGTCATCTGACGGGTCACGTGGGCGGGGAGCGCCGGCCTCCCCCGCCCCCCGCGCTCGCCCTCGCCCTCCCTCGGCGATCCGGTGACTCAGTGCCCCACGCGAGCCCCCGGGAAGGGCCGACGTTACATAAACGCCGGCGGGTTCGCACCGTGCCACGGGGAGCCGCGTGAACGCTCCGGCCCAGATACCCGCCCTTCATAGCTCCCGGGACCTGGGATGGGGTAGGGGTGCTCTCGGAGGCACTGAGAGGTCCGCGAGGCGCCGGGGGCGAGCGGGGAGGGCGGTTCTAGAACACAAAAACGGAACTCAAAAAGTTTCTCACTTGGGGGATTGGCCCCGGGTTGTAAACCCAGAAAGGGCATCCTCCATCCTAGCTCAATCCCGGATTTCAGAGAAGGCGTTTCCTCCCCGCTTCCCCAGGGCCTGCAGGGGTGGGGCGGAGGGGGAGGCCCGGGGAGACTTATTCTATTATATAAACTTGTAATTGGCTCCGGCTCCTGCGGCTCCGGGCACTGCGGGATGTTTCCAACCAGATGGGATGTGAGGCCCACGGCTTCCTCCTCCTCCTTCCCCTCCTCCCCCAACCCGGGTGCCCAAGCCCCACCCTTCTGCCTTCCCAAGTCTACCAGAATTCCGCTTTCTTTCCAGTCCTTCCCTGCACAGGGGATGGCACCCAGGAATGAGCTATTATTTGGAATTGATATTCCATTATTAAACTAATGTATGCCAAGCTTGCCAGCCCTGGCTCCAAATCAACATTTACAAACGCCTCATTCACTCGGGTGCTCCAAACCGGGCACCAGTGATCTAGCCCAGCATCTTCAAGCTTTCTTGAGTGTGCAGTAGAAGGCCCGCGGTAGGGGGCCTTGTTAAAACTCAGAGTGCTGAGCCCCATGCCCAGAGTTCTGCTCGGTAGCTCTGCAGTTGGCCCAGAAAAGTGCATTTCTGCAAGTTACCAAGTGATGCTGACACTGTTGAACCACTAGCATAGACTGGGGCTGGGAGGCAGTTTGTTTTTTTTCCCCCTCCACTAAAAAGGTTTCCCAAACAAGTTAATAGTGGGAACAGGATGTTAGGAAGACCAGCCTCCTCTCAGGGATTCTCTGGCAGTTTAGAAGCACACATTTACAAACGACAAACATGTTCATTATAAATTATAACATCTATGCCTGCGCATGATGAAACAACCCTTCAGGAGCACCTCAAATTAGCAATCGAGGTTGGCTCACTCCAGGAACTTGGAAATCAAGCATTTTATAGCAGCAGCTGACTTCAGAGACTGGCGAGGCCCAAGCCTCATCTAACAGGTGAGCAGCAAAGGGCGGCAAGGTCAGCAAGACGCAGGGGTAACTCCCTGGGTGGATTCAAACTCCACCTCCACTGCTAGTTAGCTGTGTAGTCTTAATTTATTTCTTGGCTTCCTAATCTGTGAAATGGGCTATCCAAGTTTATTCTGCTGCAGTATTGTGAAAATTACATATAATGTATGAAAGCCACCTAATTCAGATCAGGCTTGCATATGTGCCGTATTATTGCCATTATTATTAGTGGTCAAAGCCACGGTGCTAATTAGCAGGACCCCTGATTTCTAATCCAGATTTTTTTCATTGCCCTAGTGGGTAGGGAATGTTTCTTTAAAAATATATACCCATGGCACTTATATGTCGAGCTTTTCACTGATTCCAAAGCATTTTTCTCCCAAGTAGTCCATATAAATGAGGTGTGTTGGACTTTCTGGTTGTTTATGAGCCTGACGGAGGTAACAATCACAGCCCAAGAACCAGGAAGATCCAAGATGCCACTCTAGCACTTTGGTGAAATGCACACCCTTACTGACTCAATCTCTCCTGGTTTTTAAAACAGGCATTTTTCAAATGTCAGGGACCAGGGTCAGGTGTTGGGTAAATTCCTACTGCTGCCTAACCAGGGCAAACACCCTGAGAGCTAAAGAGTCTTTGAAACTCCAGTCTAGACTTTAATATTGCCCCCTCTGAGCCCCTGAGCAGGCATTAGTGCCTAAACCGCTTCGCCTGTATTTTCAGCAAACAGGGCTGCTAGTCATACTGTTGCACACTCTCTCATCAACTCCCCTGAGAGATCCCTGCTGCTTGGAGAGTCCCAGGAGTGAAAGGGATGGGGGAGGGAAGGAAAGCAATCAGATAATCTCGGTGGGTAAATTGGAAATATAGAAGCCGATGTGGCACCGAGCACCATCGTGGGTGCTTGTGTACGTGGGTACATGGCATTCACATTCCCACATGCAATGAGATGCTGAATTGCTAATAGCCTCCCTGGGGTTCATTCCCTGCTGTGATGCCTTCCACGATTTCATCAGAGTTTAGGCACGTTAAAATATCACAGTTTAATCCCTTGTGTAAGGCAGTTTAGTCCCATGTGTGAGGCATTCACTCATGCTGTTGACGTTGATGCTGAGATTCTGCAAGGAAGAAAAACTTCTTTCCCACGTAATCTGACTGTGAGTCGGTATCAACGACTTGCAAGTGAGATCACTCTTACTGTGTGAACCACCGTGATGTCTGTGGCTTTCAAACCGTTGTAGTGATACAGAGAACAAGTTTGGAGCTGTTGCTTTTAATTCCCAGAATTTGTGTCTTTTCCACATTAATTTGAGTGTTTTTGTACCTCTCCAACCTGACTGATTGAGCCTTCAGTTTTATTTCATAATTGCCCTTATTTTTTATCTCCCCATTGTAGATTGAATTGGTCTTTACAATTTTGAATTTCCACTATGGTTCCCAAACCATAGGATTATGGAACCACATGCCAGGTTTTAAAAATCCAATGGAGCACACTGAGATGTGCCTGCCTAATGCGTCTTCAGGTAGGTGGCGTCTGTAACTAGATAGGAATCTATTTTAGATCAATACGCTTACTAGTCTGAACATTTATTCTGGGTTTATTCAAGTTGTTTTCATAGAACAGTCACTTATTTTCTCTTTTCATCTTCTTGATATTTTCCTCCTGAGTCAGTAATTTTTAGCATGTCCTTAGGTACTTTGGCAGAAGGATTTTGATTTACCCAGCCTTTTACAAATTTAAGAGCGTGGCTCATGTTTCTTGATATCGCAAGTGAAATTTTGATTATTTCTGTGACAATTATTGATGTATGTAATCTATCCAGACCTGTCATTTACAGATATCTCCAGAGAAACAGAGTTGATACAAAATTGAAATAATTTCTCACTTGGTTCCCTTTCAAGGTTGCCGTGTGATTGTTCCTTGTGGGTTAATGACTTGGGTGTTAAACACATTCTCTTACCCAGCAAACACCCTGAGAACCTATTGTGCCAGACCCGATGCCTAGTACTGGGCGTACAAAGGGAAGTGAGGAAGGTCCTTTCCTGTGGAGAATCTGGTGATGGTAGCAAACTGTGAACTGATTTGATCCATCACAGTGCATGATGGGAAGAAGGGCCAGGGGCTATAGAAGCCAAAGGAGGGGCATTGGACCTGCCTTTGGGAGGCCAGAATGGCTTCCCAGAGTAGGTAGCATCTCGGCCGGGTGTTACAGAAAAAACATGAGTTAGGTGGACAAAAGAGTAGGTCAGTCTGTCAAAATGATGCTTGAAAGCACTCTTTATGTAAATTAAGATCTTATTTGTCTACAGATAACAAAGATCCAAACAAATAATGGCAGAAACAAGGTAGAAGCTAATCTCTTTCACAAATAAACAAAGTCCAGGGAGGACATTGCTGTCAGGTGTCAGCAACCCAAGGTCCTGCTATCTTGTTGCACTGCCATGTGTAGCTTCCACTCCCCAGGTCACGTCTTGGTCCACGATGGCTGCAGGAGCTCTTGCTGTGACACCCTCATTCCAGGCAGCGTTAAGGTGGAAGGAAAGGAAGAAAGGCCTTTACCTTTTAAGGAGAACTTCCGATATGCCACTCTTTCCTCATTGACCAAATTTTATCACATTGTTCCACGTAGCTTCAAGGGAGGTATGAGGTCTTTTGTATGGTAATATGTCCAAGTAAAAGTCAGTGTTGTTACTAAAGGAGAAGGGGGACTATTGAGAAGCAACCAACTGTCTCTGCCCTAGTGGTGATTGTGGGTGGGGAGAAGGCGATGTGAGCAAAGGGGAAAAGGAAGCTTATCTTGTTTCAGGGAATAGATAAGGATAAGTAGGTCAATTTGGTTTAGAGTTTAGTTTGCCAAGAGATAAAGGCTGGGAAAATAAACAGATGCTAGGTTGTGGGAGGTCACGTAAACTGTGCCCTGCTGAGGAACTGGAGTTTTATCCTTGAGGTAGAGGGGAAAATGCACAGGGAGGTTAGGGCAAGGCCATCATCAGGAGGTGAGCATAGCCTTTGAGGAGAGACTGTGACAGCCTGAACGAGATAGTGGTGTCAGGGATGGGGAGAAGTGAACAGATCCCAGAGATATTAGAGAGGTAGAACTGGTCAGATGTAGGAGAGGTGTAGGTGAGATGTAGGTGGAGAGAGACTAAAGATGCCAGACACCCAGGCATTTGGGTGGATATGACACCATTCATTGAGATAACAGGGAATGCTGGAGAGGTTGAGTGGAGAATGTGAGCTTGGTTTGGACATTATATCTACACATACAGATTGGGTTGATCCACTTTTTAGCCGCTTTGTTGAGGTATAATTTTCATACCATAAAATACACCCATTTTAAGTGTACAGTTGGATGAGTTTTAGTAACATTTAGTTGTGCAACCGTCACCATTAATCAGCATTGGAAGACATCCACTGTCCCAGAAAGTTCCACCATGCCCATTAACAGCCAAGTCCCTGCCGCCCCCAGCTCCAGGAAATCACTGATTTTTTTTCTGTCAGATTCACTTTTTAAAGTGTAAATTCAATAAAATGATGACTGCAATGATTCTCTGGTGGAAAGAGGGGGGTCCTGATCCCCTGAGAGAGTATAAAAGAAGTACCTGGGGGGCTTTTTCAGGCTACACATCTGTCTCACGCCCCCTCAAGGGTTGAGTTCTCTTCTCTGCTTTCCCTCGCCCAGAGTGAGCCGCTGTTAGAGTCGGGGTAAGGGATATTCTTCAGGTACGTTAGAGGGGAAAATGACAGGGAACCCCTGAGTGTGTTGGTTTTTAATAGCAAGCTCGATAGATATTTTATTTTGTTGTTTCCAACCAGATGTTGACAGTTATCCTACTAGAGCTCAGGCTTTAGTTATGCCCCAAATACCAGGTGCTCAAAATGTCTATATGACATAGCACTGTTCGGGACCATCCTCTCATTCTCCCGCAGAGCATGTCGAAATATTACTGACGTACTCACCCCAATCGCCACTCCTTGAATAGGTTTTTCAAGTGCAGTTCAGCAATTTGCAAACCCAAAGGGTGCCCCAGCCGCACTTGATGCTACAACCATATTTTTGGGCTGTGAATAATTCCACATGTAAACACAGATGGGTGATTCCTTTTTAGCGGCAGTACAACTCTCTTGAATGGTTTGAGGACACATCGGTTTGAACGTGCCTGGTTTTCTTCAGGAAGACTGTTCCATCAGGGACACCTCTTCTAAGTTCTTGACTTTAAGCTTACTACAGATATCTAAAGTCCCTCAGACTCCATTTTAATTATATCTATCTTGACTAATATCAAGATTTCTTAATTAGTTGCTAACACCATCAATACTATGAAGCTTAAGGCTGCTGTGTTAAAAATGAGAATTATGTAGGCACTTTTTCCTCTGCTCTCTTAATTGTCTCAAAGCATTAGGATTCAAAGTGGCTTTGGGGTAAAGATGATGGTCCTAACACGTTTCCATGCCTCAGAGTGGCTTCTCCACAGTTTAACCTCCCTTGCATAGTTAGGAAAAGGGATATTAAGCACTGCAGAAACCAAAAGCTTTAAAAACATCCTATCAAATGTTCTTCAAATTCAACTTTCCTTTTTAGCTGGCAGCACTGGTATTGCAACTCTTTGAAATCACTGCACAGCTTCTCTAGGAAAAATGGCAAAAAGAGGTTATCAGGCATTCCTTCGTCCCACAAATATTTTTCGAGCAGCTGCGATGTGCCAGGCTGTGTTCTAGGCACAAGGGATACAGGAGTGAACAAGACAAGAAAGGTCTCTGCTTTCTTGGGCTGACATTCTGGCAGGGCAAGAAATGGACAATAAATAGGATAATCTCAAAGTAGTAAGTGAAGTAAGTAAGACAGAGTGCTGGTACGTGACTTGGGGAGAGTCACCAGGGAGGCCTTTGGAGGAGGTGGAATTTACGCTGAGTCCCAGATGAAGAGAATGGGGCAGCCGAGGTCAGGAGAATCACTCCAGAAAGAGGAGAGGACTTGGCATGCTCAAGACGCTTTCAGGAGGTTGGGGGTCTGCCAGAGAATGGTTGGGGGAGTCGGAAGACTGGTGCGCAACGGGGGAACTGATGGGCAAGACTCAGATCAGCTGGCCTATAGCCCACAGCAAGACGTCTGGGCTCTATAGTAAGAGCTATGGAAAGTCCCTGGACAGAGGGCTTTAAGCAGGCAAGAAGCAGGATGCACTTGGCTCGGTAGGAAGATCACTCTGGGTTCGGAGTGAAGGCCGGACTGCAGGCGGGACAAGAGAGGAGGGAGGGAGACAGGATAGGAAGCTGCTGCAAGATGGATGTGAGAGAGATGGCTGTGGCTCTGAATTGAGTGGTGGCGAGACAGGTGGAGGAAGGGGTGGGATCGGGTGCGTATTCTGTAGTTGGACCACTGGGCTGCAGTCATGTGGGGTGTGAGGAAAGAGAGGAATCAAACATGGCACCGAGGTTCTTGGCCTGGCCTAATGGATGATGGCGTGCTGTTTACCAGGGTGGGGAGGAGAGTAGGGGGAGTCCAGAGTTCTGTTTTGAACTTGTTGAGTCTGAGATGTCTAGACTTTATTTATTTATTCATTCATTCAACTGTCCCAGAATGTGCATCGTGTTTCAAACACCTAGCACTTTCACCGGGATCAAAATGATAAACAAGCCAGAGTCCCTGCCTCCCAGTAGAGGAGACAGACATATAGGAAAAGGATTGAAACAGGAATGTCAGTGACATAACAGAGGCGTGTTGATGAACCAGCGGCACCCAACTGAAGGGGGGCATTAGGGATGCTGAGGAGTCAGGAGGTCTTTGAGCTGAGTCTTGGGGGACGATGGCAGCAGCTGAGTTTGCCCATAAGGGGAATTTCTCCTGGGCACTCGAAATGGTGGCTGTCAGAGTAAGTCATCCAGCCCTGGGAGGGAGGACCTCGAGAGGAACCATTGAACCACAGTGACTGTGGCATCGCTTTTGAACCTGGACCAAACTGAGATAGTTACACATACCAGATATCATAGATTTAAATATATATACGTGTACGTGTGTATATCATATGAACAAATATACCATACTACATTGGCCAACACTAAGGCTTCTGTAAAGGAAAATGTACTTTCCGTAATGTTTCTGGAGATATCTCCCCATATGTAGGAGGCACGGAGAAGTTAAGGAACTTGCCAAAGCTCACTCAGGTAGTAAGTGCCCAGCCAGGATTTCACTCCAGGAGGTCTGGCTCTAGCACCCAGTCTCGCTCCTGTATGTGCCATCATGGAATGATTAGCTGGTGAAAGTGAGGACATTTGAGAGTAGTGTGTTCAGCATGATCAGGATCCCATTTGTGTTTATGGTGGGAGGCAAGAGGAGGAGAGACACCTAACATACTCACATATATATTCTGTGCACAGAATTTTTCTAGGAGGATTTCTTTAAAACTTAAAGGTTATCTTTGGGGAGCTGGAATGATGTTAGAGGAAAAGGAAACTTAATTGTGTATCTTTCTGCTGCTTGGGTTTTTTAAAAGTGAGAACATATGAATTTACCATTAAAATATTAAAGATAGGTCGTTCAGGCAGGGCCATGCCAGCATCCATGGTCCACCTCCCTGACCACCCATTCCACCTTTCTGGAATGTTTAGGATGCTGGATCATATTCCCTCCAGCTGCTGCCCAAAGCCACTTTGCCATTGCCCCAGGGCATCCCTGGGTAGCAAGGACAATCAATTTTGGAAGCCCATCTTTTAAAAATTTAGTCCCTAAACCTTCTTGCTTACGCCGGACACTAACCTCTATTGCCCTTGAGGTCTAGAGGTCATCACATTCTTTCATTATTGCCCTGGGAGGAACATTCTCTATTGTCTTGCCCAGAGGGACTTCAATACAAGCCAGAGATGTTTTAGAAATAGGAACCTTAGTTACTGGAGGATCTGAGATAACTGGAGGGTACAGATAACCCAAATGGGGCACCTCCAGGCAACAATAAAGAGGAAAAGGAGTGGCTGAAGTTCAAACATTTCTTTTCTACATTATTTGCCTGACACCATCTCAGTGTAATAAATACTTTAGACACAGATGTGGCAAATAGGTTTTTACCACAGTGCCAAATCCATTCAACTGATGATATGAGCACTTAATTGAGAAAATTCTGAGGCAGTCTGACCTCTGCAGAGAAAAAGGAATTAGTGATTGATTAGTGATGTCTGCCACGGATAAGGTATAGATGACTCAAGTATGTGTGCCAGGCAGTTCTCATCCCAGTTTAAGCTCAGTCCTGCCTTTGACTTTGTTCTCAAATGAGATGAGTAATTCAGATTCTCCCAGCTGATACACATCTCATTCTTCCCACTACACTCATAGCACTCAGTTCATACTTCTGGAACCACACTTGCCACAGCCTGCTTCATGCCTGAATTAGTCACATGTGTGTCTGTCTCTCTCCCTAGCTCACTGCTCCCAAGGGAAGGGGCCATGCCGTAATCTTGTTTCCAGCCCCACTGCACTCCACGGCATTCTATGGGGAGCGGCACACAGGGAATGCTTGTGGGATTGGCTACGTGGAACGGAATGTTAGTGGAGCTACTGAGACATGGGCAAAATGGAGAGTCCCAAGGAAATACAGCAAGGGAGGGAAGAAGCTATGGAGAGGAAGGGGGCCAAGTGTGTAAGAAGTATCGATTTCATTTACTGTCTTTGTATTCATTTTCTATGGTTGCTATAACAAGTCGCCATAAACTCAGTGGTTTAAAGCACACATTTATTACCTTACAATTCCAACACCGTGGAGCTGTTCCTTTGGAACAGCTCTAAGAGAGGATCCCTATCTGCCTTCTCCAGTTTCCAGAAGCTACAGGCATCCTCAGAGCCAGAAACAGAGCATCTCCAGATCTCTAGATTGTCTCCTTCAGACGACCTCTTCCACCCTTGCATTCACACTGAGCCCACCAGGATGATCCTGGAGAGTCTCCCTACCTCAAGATCGGCTGATCGGCAACCTTAATTCCACCTGCAATCTTAATTTCCTTTCTCTGTGTAAGGTGGCGCATTCATAGGTTCCGGGGATTAGGATGAGAGCATCTTGGGAGGGACCTTTATTCTGCCTACCACATCTTCAAATAAACTTACAGATGACTCTGAATCTCCAGCAGGTGGACCTGAGGGACATTTCACCTGACTCAGAAGCAGAGCTCCCTCCTGTTGTCTTTAAAAGATCAGGGAGGCCCACGGGGGCCCCAGAGGCTTGGCAGGGGCCACTACCCTCCTGTCTATTATGGCAGCATCACGATGGCATCGGTCAAGCTGCGAGGTCCCTGCGGGCTGCATTATCCAGTCTGGAAATCTCAACGAGGGCATCCAGCTTCCTTGAGAACCAGCAGGAGCCTTTTCTCATCCTCATGATAGTCCCCTGTCTCCCCATTCTGCTTTGGGACCTCCAGCAGAACTGTACAGTGAGTGGGGAGACTTTCACAGGATCCCCTTCCCCTGGACACACACACGCACGCTTTGAGCTTTCATTGGGGGCAAAAATTACAAAAGGCCCGACTACTTGCTTGGAAATAGGGTGGAGGAGGGAAAGACACGGAGAAGGAAACATACTTTAATGCCTCAGAATTGTCTCGGGAAGCTCCTTTCGCCAAGTTTTGCCTGAGGCCTTTCTCATTACAACCCCGCCCGGGGCCTCGGGGGCCTGATCCTCTCTAAGCCCTGCGCAGGAGGCAGCCCCCCTTTCCACCGGCTGCTGCGACGATCGTAAAATGCCCAGGCCAGGCTGGGCACGTCAGAGCGTCCTCAGGAGCTGGCGCGTGTTTACACGGCTGGCAAGGAGGCCCGCCCCGGCGTGAGAAGAGGCCTGTTTAGAGGAGAGCGCCCGGAAGGATTTATGGAGGGCCGGCTGCTGAAATAGAGCAGTCATTAAGGAGACGTGGGCAGCCGTTGGAAGAGGGAATATTTAGTAATGACATGGGCACAAACATTGGTCAGGGAGGGCCTTCCTAGAATGTGCTGTTTTCTATTTGCTTTGTGGGGGAGGAGAGTCTGCTGCCTTTTTTGGAAAACGGGATAAAAAGATGTGAATTTAGTGCTTGTGAGAGCCAGAGGAGAGCCCTGAGAGCAAAAGTCCTTCACGCGGTCCCAGAGGCACAGGTGGGCTCTGGCTGTGACCTGGGGCGGGCTGTGGGGCTGAGGCCCGGGGGAGAAGCCCCAGGGTGGACAGGCCCTGGCGACCTGCCCGAGCCAATCACGCCACCCCGGACCCAGGGAGAAAGACTTCTGGCTTTTCCATGTCTTTTGTATGTCATTTTACCTGCAAAGACCAGCCAGACAAGCTTTTACTCTTTCCCTTTTGGGATTCATTTTAAAATTCCTAACAGTCTTGAAAGGGCTTTACCTTAGAGTCTAAGGCTTAGATGGTTCCAATTTTCATATGTGCTGCGGGAGAGTGGTTACAAACTCTTCCTGAAATTTTTGTTACTTTTCTGCATTGATTTTCCCCAGGCACAGGTAGCTGCATCAGAAATAATTTTCCTAATAAATTCCTGAAGTTGGAAACCTCAAGTGTTGTGGTCATGTTCTTTGGGTCTGCCCAACACCCCTTTCTTGGGGGAAAACTCCCCTCATCTATGCGATCCTGCTGGTCTATCAACGAGGGGACTCTCATCTCCCTCCAAAAAGAAGGCACATTACCCAGGGCAGACACAGTGATTGGTCAGGGCTAGACACATGATGCAGGCTTGGCCAATCATAGGCCCACTTCCTCTAGACACAGTGATTGGTTCAGGATGATCACATGACCCAAGAAAGGGCAAAGAGAGTTCCTTCAGGGAATGAATACACATTAATTTGCAGAGAGGTGTGCTTTCCACTGGGACTGTTAAGCTGGGCCATCTTACCTGGCCACAGGAGGTAGCCTGCCTAGAGTAGGAGAGAATAGAGCCATGGCCCTGGGGGAAAAGCAGAGTGGACACAGGGAGGGCAGAAGAAACAGAAGTCATCGTTTGTGCCCTGGAATGAAGCTGAGCTTCAAGTCAGTAACACTCCTGGGTATTTGAGTTGAGTGAACTGAGAAATTCTCTTTTCATATTTGGGCTATTTTGAGTTGGCTTTCTGTCACTTACAACCCAAAGAGTTCTAACACATTTAGCAAATTTTTTTTTAATGGAAGGACATTTTGTATATCCAGATGAACATTTAAAATAACTGTTTTTCCCGTTTCTCTCCTTCATTCATAATGGCTCAATCCTTTAGTTGCTTGTTTGTACCTAACTCTTCCTCGTCTGTCCTGTAACATTGAGAGACCAGACAGCCTGTTCTTATCACCACCTGCGTGTGCAAGATCTCCCCCAGCTCTCGTGGCCAGCGTATGCAACTGAGGAGCAGCTTGAGGGAGCCACCCTGTCGCTGATGGTGGAGAGTCTGTCAGAGTGGAAGTCTGCAGCATGGATTTTGTGCCCCGATGCTGCTAGAGCTGCCCCAGAATGGTGCAGAGAAGGGAAGCGAGTCCCTGGGTGGCGGTATGGTGTAGAGCTGTATGGCACGGTTGCGGGGGAGTGCAGAATAATCATGGTCCCATTCCAGAGCTACCACATACCAGCTGTGTACGGTTGGACCTGTTCCCTAAGCTTCCTGTCTCAACAACCTTATCTGTTAAATGGAGATGATAGTAATGTCTAACCCAGAGGGCTGGGCTGAGGAGTGCATGAGTTATCATTATTACTAATTGGACCTCACGGCCCAGAAGCAAGACTGCTTAGGTCCAGAGTCTCACAAAATCTTTCATGAAATCCCAGTTGAGCCCTTTCCCAGCTTTGTAACTTTGATGAGTCCTTTAATGTCTCTAAGCCCTTGAGAAAAGAAAATGATAATATCTTCCTGATAGGAATGTATGAGGACTGGATGAAACAGTGCTTGTAAAATGCTCCGTGCATAGTAAGTACTCAGGACACATCCACTGTCATGATGACGATCAAAATAGCTCTTTCCCAACAGATTAAAATTGACCCACCCCAGCTGTCTCTGCAAGCAGCAAGCCTCTCTCAAGCGTGAGGTGTGGCAAGGGGCACTCAGCCTGAGATGGGGTGTCAGAAGTTCTGCTTCTGGCACATTCTCCAACCCTTACGTTTTCCTGTGCATGCACACACACACTCCCCCCCACACACAAACACAAAAGCGGGCTCCTTGTGCCAGGAGCCTCTGCCTTTTCATAGACAATAGGTGATTGCTGTGACAACTGGTTCCAATATTTTCTATTTGCTAATCATGTATTTTAATTCAAATGGAATCTCCTGATGCCTTTCTCAAAGAGTTTCTTCCTTGTACCCTAGCACACAACACTCTCCACTCTACTTTTCCACATCAGGAAATGCATTTCCTTGAAACTTTACTATTCCTTAAAAAGATATCTATTTTGAAGGGTTCAATTATCTTACTGTGTAGAAATAAATCAGTATAATTTATTTTAATGTAACTGGCTTTTAAAAGTCATCAAACTTTACCTTTCGCCAACTGTGTTTTCAATCCAATACTTATTTGATAATTTAAACATTGTACAGTTTTAAATATACTATCATTATGCTTCAATGATTTGGCATAGCATATTTTACTCTCTCCCTCGGAGAAATGCTGGTTCTCTGAAAACAAACAAAAAAAATTGTTAAACTTTTATTTTTTTAAAAGAAAACCAATAGGCTTTTTGGTTATTTAAAAGCTAAAAACAAATAAATATTGACATATTTAAACATGCTTGTGAACCATTATTTTCAAGAACGAATAGTATGAAGAACTGGTATTTCTAAACCATCTTAGCTGAAAGAATAGGACATCCCAGTCTAAACACAGGCTTGCAAAAAGACAAAGAGAAATCAGTGGAAAAGTAAGAAGGTATTCTACACGCAGGATGCTACTGCTGGCTGTGGCTCCCCTGGGTACAGAGGAATCCTTTGCAGATCTGCCCTCAAACTTGATGGGCAGGCAGACCCGGGAGCAAATGAAAGTTGCATTCATATGGTTCTTTTCATTTCAGAACCTAAAAAGACTGCTCAGCGCCCAGGTCAATGAGCCGTGGTGTAACCGCAGACAGGCAGCCACCTCTGAGACGAAACACAAACCTAGGTTTTTGCCAGAATATTCCACCCAGGGAATGGGCAGCCACCACACACACCTCCAAGGAGCCATGTGCTGTGTTCTAATGTTTCCCTAGCTATGCCAAATGTTTGGGCCCTCTTGTGTTCAGTTTAGCATTTTACCCTATTTGCCTTGTGTTTGTCTCTGTTTCCAGTCTCTATATTTTCTCTCCTCAGCCTAGCTGGGAGGCAAGATGGGGCATTATAACCAGCCCAGGTTTTAAAACCAAACAGACCAGGCTCTAAGTCCCAGCTGAGTGTCTTAACAACCAAGAAGAATTGAACACATGCTTACTATCTATGCATTTGAAAGTTTTAATTTTAACATCTCTTCGGGGCCTCAGTTTCCTCATCTATAAAATAGTACTTGTACCTGCCTTATGGGTTTGTTGTGAAGGTTAAATGAGATAACCCAGGGATGGCATCCAGCACAGAAGTTGGTGCTAGTAAGTTCTTAATACATATTAGCTATTATTGATTGTCTTTTTATATCATCACTGGGATAAATATATAGCCTTCCAAGGTTTTCAGTATCCTATTTTGGAGAACAACAGTCACTTAATGACTAGCATTCTACATAATGTTAAAAAATAAGCCTCATTAAAAAATAAGTTTCACATCATTACAATCGCGCATCAACTTCAGGAGATGATACCTTCTTTAAGTTTGAACCCAGTATGGGTAAAGCAGTTTAAAATGTAGAAATAAAATAGATACCAGCTCGGTGATCCTACTTAGCAATGTGAAAAAGTGGGAAGAGAGAGCGTATGTGTGAAAGGTTCTATTTAAAATAAATTTTAATCCTTCTGATCTCATGTTCTACCCCGTGTAGAACACGGATGGTAGTCAGTTTCACAAATCCCTCCGGAAGGATTTTGATTCTTGTGTTGCTCGTTGGAATTCCATCGCAGGTGGACAGGTAGGTGTTGGTGCCCTGCTTGGTGTTCTCTCGGGAAGCCTTCACACTCCCAGACACTGGCCCGGTACCTTTGGCCTGACTCTTAAGCAACAGACAAACCTACGGTCACTTTAAGTCACAGATTAAGAGCATCCAGGCAAAGACATTAGTCAGCATTTTAACTGTCATTCAAAGCTCAGACTTCTCCCTTTCGGGCAGCTAAGGACAGGGTGACCACACATCAGGGTTTGCCTAGAACAGTCTCAGTTTATGCCTATTGTCCTGGCATTTTGTCCTTGTTGGCATCTGTTCTGGGTTTCCCACTTTTAATGAAGTATTATTAATAAGCGTCGCATTAAAATAAGCTAGGATGGGTTTGGTAGAATTCCACTTGGTACTTTCTGCTCTTCCAAGGTCTTTACTAAAAGCATGCAAGACTCATGCACAATAAATAGGGTTCTCACTTTAACTTAATGTGAAAACTGAAAAATGAATGAAACCCTTTTTCCCTAACCCTTCCCAGACACAAAGTAACTCAGGGACAACATGCAGGTGGTGGCTAATAAAACGATGTGCTCGCACGCAAGTTTTTGGGGACAGCTGGCTACTTCCAGTCCCCAACAGTGGTGGAGGAATAACGAGTGCCAGGGGGCTGCCCAGCCAGTTGGTGTTCCAGCCATGCCAGGGTCTGTGCTAAGTCACCAAGCTGCCAGGCTTTGCTCAGCAGAGTTAGCATGATGTGGGCAATCGTAAGTTAGGAGTGAGTGAAACGTGCAGAAAATACAAGCCGTGGTCCTGCTAGACAGTATTTAGAGAGTAGTCCGAAAGTTTTTGTTCTGGTGATATTGTTGCTTATTATAGAGTATAAATCCACAACTATTATTAATTGTTAATGCTTTTTATTTTGTAACAAATCTTATGGACATCGACGACCCCCGAAACAATGTAAGTGCATGTTTAATGAAATATTATGTACTGTATTTAAATTCCTTAAGAAATTTGATGAAGATTATATAACTTGCACAAGATGTTTGTCAACATTTGTCCCATCAGGGGAGCTGTAGCAATTTTATTGACCCCATGAAAACCAAAAGATGCCAATCTGCAGAAAAGGCACTAACATTGATTACATTTAATGCATGCAACTGCAGATGGGGTTTTATATATCACTCTGTAAAGCATGACTTTTCACTTAGGTCAAATATCTTTCTTCTAAATTAATATTACTCATTTTCAATTCCACATTTTCTTGTGCACATAGAAAAGGGAAACCACAGCTGTTAATGTGTAGGCTCCACTTGCAACAGAAAATTTTGCAAACAATCAAGTGATGCCTGCTTTATATCGGTGATATCAGATGCTTCAAACAGAAAAACAGCTAACTCTAATAATAATGTAATATTTTCATCCAATTCATGGTACCAAGGTCAAGTTTTTAAGGTTTGCTGTGTCAACACAGAAACATCTGATATTATAAGGATAATTTTTAAAATCTAAATAAAAATTTCAACATTGAAGATAAAATTGCTTTTACAGTAATAACACAATTACAAATTTTGATGCAGCATAGTATTGTAGTTAAAACATTGTTGTTTCTAAATTAAGAAGTTTATGGAACAGAAATGTATTTAGAATTGGTTGTGGTACACAGATAATTTAATCGCATCTGAACAAGGTGGAACATTTTATTTTCAAAACAGAAGAGTTGGTTATCTATTTATCTACCTTTCTACCTACTTATTAGTAATTGGACTACAAATTTTTTGCAACTGAGATGATGGTGAGTACAAAAACATACTTCAGCATGGCAGTATGTGCATAGCCTTTTTTTTTTTTTGAATTAGTCATGAATAAGATTTTAGACATGTTAGAGCCTTTAAAGAAATGTTTTATAAATCAACCAAAATAGCCTGTAATGGAATTAAACATTTCTGAAGATGAGTCATCTAAATATTGGTTGCTTTGTGGTTACATTTTGTTCCAAACAAATCAGTTGGAAATATTCAATCAAATATTCAAGCAATGGAGGAACCAAAAAAAAAAAAAAACCTCAAATCAGCTTTTGAAGCTTTTGAGTGAGTTATAATTATTGAAAACAAAGCTTGAAGCAGGAAGATATTAAATTTTTTCTCCATAAAAG
This sequence comes from Propithecus coquereli, assembly GCF_000956105.1. Taxonomy (NCBI): domain Eukaryota; kingdom Metazoa; phylum Chordata; class Mammalia; order Primates; family Indriidae; genus Propithecus; species Propithecus coquereli. Next base: position 890,599 of record NW_012144967.1, read on the forward strand.
TAAGGGAGACACAATGAAATACCACATCATGTCCACTAAGATGGGTATAATAATAAATAAATAAATAACATGAAAAATAACAAGTGTTGGTGAGAATGTAGAGAAATTAGAATCTTCTTACATTGCTGGTAAGAATAAAAATGGTGCAGCTACTGTGGAAAACAGTTCAGCAGTTCCTCAAAAAAGTAAACCTAGAATTATCATATGACTTAGCAATTCCACTCCTAGGTAAATACCCAAAAGAATTAAAAACAGGTTTTCAAACACTTGTACAGTAATATGCATAGCAGCACTATGCACAATAGCCAAAGGGTGTAAGTAGCCCAAATGGCCATCAGTGGATGAATGGATAAACAAAATGTATTGTATCCATACAGTGGAATATTATTCAGCCATAGAAAAGGGAGTACTGATACATGTTACAACATGGATGAACCTTGAAAACACATTAAGTGAAAGAATCCAGAAACAATGGTCACATAGTGTATGATTCCATTTATATGAAACATCCAAAGCAGGTGAATCCACAAAGACAGCAGAGTAGTGATTGCCAGGGGTTGGGGCTGGGGCTGGGGATGGACTGCTCTGCTTAATGAGGATAAGGTTTTCTTTGGATGTGATGAAAATGTTTTAGAACTAGATAGAGGCGACAGTTCTACAACATTGAGAATATAGTCAATTCCACTGCATTATACACTTTAAAATGATGAATTTTATTTCAATTTTTAAAAAAAGCAAGAGAGGAACTGAACATATTAAACTAAATCGTCTACAAGATTTAACTTTGAGATTCTGTAATTGCGCTTTGGAATATCTTGACTCATAGGAGGAATATTTTGAGGGTCTCCTATTTTTTATTAGAGGTTTAGTATTATGTTCAGTAACAGACGGGATGTAATTGAAAGATCTAAAACTTTGCAGCATTTAAATTTGGTGAGACATTAAAAGGAATTATAAACAGGCCGGGCGCGGTGGCTCACGCCTGTAATCCTATCACTCTGGGAGGTCGAGGCGGGTGGATCGTTGAAGGTCAGGAGTTCGAGACCAGCCTGAGCAAGAGCGAGACCCTGTCTCTACTAAAAAATAGAAAGAAATTATTTGGACAACTAAAAATCTATATAGAAAAATTAGCCAGGCATGGTGGCGCATGTCTGTAGTCCCAGCTACTTGGGAGGCTGAGGCAGGAGGATTGCTTGAGCCCAGGAGTTTGAGGTTGCTGTGAGCCAGGCTGACGCCACAGCACTCTACTCTGGGCAACAGAGTGAGACTCTCTCAAAAAAAAAAAAAAAAAAAAAGAATCGTAAACAAAGATTATTTAATTAATTTTGGCTTGTACAAATGTTTGTCAAGGAAAGGTTTTCTGAATAAATGCAAAATAACAATACCTGTGAAAATATGTTGGCTAAAATACTTACACATTTCAAATACTGAAAAAACAGAACACTCCTCCAGAATTAGAATTTGCTTAACAGAATTTGCTCTGCGGTTACCATGCGGCACCTGCAGAGAGATCATTTTCTTGTTAAAGTTATTATGGTCGACAGAGGGAACTCAATTGAAGATGTTACCAATTTCAAATTTATTATTTATAATAAATGCATAATAAAATGCATCTTTGAGGATGACTGCAGCCAATTTTATGAAAAAAATATAATAGGGCCATATTGAAAAAAATATGCTATTAGAACACGTAAGGTTAAGAAACTGTCAAAAGTAGGTGAATATGCACCAAGATTAATGATTCTGCTTATGTTTTTTTAATATTCGGATAATCAACATAAAGACGTTTTTATGTTTTTCTTTAATGTTCATAGATATTATTTTAATTTTTATTTATTTATTTATTTAGAGACAAGGTCTCACTCTGTCACCCAGGCTGGAGTACGGTGGCACGATCATAGCTCACTGTAGGCTGTAACTCCTGAGCTCAAGCGTGCACCACTGCACCTGGCTATTTTTCTTTCTAAAGAAATGTATTTCACAAATAATTTTTGAATGGAAATATGTTTACAACATAATAAATGATTGCATAATATTTTAAAGTATCATTTTATTTCTGTTTAGTGGCCACTTTCACTCTCAGAAGTATCTAGTTTGGATGATTAATTATATGGTCACCTCAGGGGAGTCTGGGTAGACCGGGGAAGGGGACATGGTCCATGTCTACTGCTTCCCTCTCCATCCTTCCCTCCCACATTGGCTAAAGAAGACAGACGGAAAAGTAATGGTCTCAGAAAGTCCCTACTTGACTTGATGTTTTGAGCTCTCGGGGTCTGGAAGATATTTGAAGTTGACTATCTCACGAACACTTTCATGAACTCTTTGAAGATTCTCTACATTGGGAACCTCCACTGAAGATCCCAATACTTCGGCAAAGCATACGCTTTGGTGACCACTCCCCCCCAGCTCCCCGCCCCCACCACCATTTATTTGCTCTCATTCTTGCTATTGGAGTCAAACCATTTTCCAAGAGGCCCTGTTGGATTTAGAGCAGGACCTGGAAATCTCATGCCAGAAAGCAAAGAAATGCTCAAAGACCAATGTAGTCATGTTGAAAGGACACAAAAGAAATTTGAATGAGTTTCTGCTAGCCAAATTTAGGACAATTTGTGCATCAAAATAATAATGACTATGATTGATTAGAGCATATTGAATGAGTATTCATTAACGAATAAATAGAAAACAATGAGAATGCAGAGAAAAACGAAGACACTCTTTACAGAGAAATGTCATCTGATAAATGTACAGGTGTACATTAGAAAATGCCATTTTGCAGCTCTAGGGTCCCAGTCGATCCAGCTAAGGGTCTGGAGGAGCCCATCTTAGCAAGTGATCAAACTTAACCTCACTAACAGTGGAACAACTGACACTACATGCCTCTGGTATGATGCAGTTTGAAGAAAATAGAAATGCTTATGAGATTCTTGCCAAAAAAGAAAACAAAAACCTAACCTAAATATGATCAAGCCTCTAGACTTATCCTCTGAATCATAGAACACACAGGGAGTTGAGAAACAATGTCAACAGCAGCATGAGGAAACAACTGGACAAGTTCTGAATCCAGAGTGTTCTAAAAGAAAACTGAACGCTTAAAAAAAAAACCGTGTCACTCAGCACCCATATTTGGTCTCTAAATACCATTTCCCACTAAAACACACAGAAATCTTTGGAGAATTGGCGGATTACAGATTGGGGCAGGAAGGATGTTTCAAGAGCCCGAACTTTGTAGTAGACAGCAGGGAGGCTATGAAAGCCTATTAGGGTCATGTTAAAAACTCAAGAATCATCTTGAAGACAAGTTGGGACAATCTGAGCAACAATAAGAATTAGGCTATAATGAATGGAAACACTTCAAGTCAGCTAAAAATCAATGAGTTCATAATATTTTTAAAAATCATTGATCCCCACTGGATTTTATTAGACACTCACTCATGACTCTAGAACTTAATAAATAAAGGCAAAGAATCATGCATTTATATTGCCTTTCTTTTATATAATGAAACCTACTAAATAGTTGGTGATGGTAACTTTACAGATGTATTCCAGCTAATAAATGCAGAAAGAATGATGGAATGATCACCACTTTGCATCCCCTAATGAAATAATATATCTAGGCTATGAGTCAATGACTACTAAATCCACTAGAGGGATATGATGGATTGGGATGACATTACCTGACCTCAATGATGAATTTTAGTATCAAAAGGAGATAAACCAGACATAATGGGCCTCTCGCAGTGATGCAACAGGAAACACACAGCACCACCTCTCCGCTGTTTTTGACAAATATCGAGCCCAAATCTGATTAAACCTTAAGATCTAACCACCAGTTTACAGGAAAAACAGAAGAGAGAAAAACATGCTAAAATGACATGGACACATTCAGCAAAATCCTAAATATGGGAAATTCTACAGACAAAGCCCAGTTTCTTCAACAATTAAGCTGCAATTAAAAACAACAGAAAGAAGAGGAACTGAGACTAAAATAGTCTAAGAAGACATGCGCCCCTGATGCAATATGAGAACCTTGTTTGGATCCTGATTCAAACAAACTCATGGCAGGGAAAAGGATATTCAGGAAATTTGAACGCCGAGTAACATTAAGGAGGGAGGAGGGAAGGGAGAGAGGAAGAGAGAAAGGGAAGAAGGGAATGAGAGCATAGAAAAACTTTCTTTAAACAAATTCTTCTGTAGAGACCTGAAATGATATATCTACCAGCTCTCCTTGAGCCACTCGGGACGTAGTTTGAAAACCCTGAGGGTTTTCCTTCTAGGAAGGTTGTTGGCTCAGCAGGTTTGTAGACACCAGGATCCCCCATAAACACATGAGATTCTGCCTCCCCCTTCACTTCCGCCCACCTCCAGGCAGCAAGATTCATCCCTGTGCCAAACCCCACCCATTATATGTCAGCCCCCGAATTTCCTCAGGGAATCCAAAGGTGGATGCACCCCGAAGCTTTAGTTTCAGGAGCTACCACTGGCAGGAGCCCCTTCCAAGGCCCTGAGGAGGGGGACCCTGTGGGGCATTCATGTGGCCATATATTTTTGCAGAACTTACACAACGAAAGAGTTAAACCACAATAGGCGAAGACCCCTGTCCCTTTCCACTCCGGCTCCCCTTCCCTCACACTTCTCCTCATGCCTGTAAATCCCCGCACTTTGGGAGGCTGAGGCGGGAGGATTGGAAGATCATTTGAGGCCCAGAGTCTGAGACCAGACCCCATCTCTATTTAAAAAAAACAATTAGCCAGGTGTGGTTGCGTGCACCCGTAGTCCCAGCTACTCACAAGGCTGAAGCAGGAGGATCACTTGAGCCCAGGTTTTCGAGGCTGCAGTGAGCTATGATGATGCCACTGTACTTCATTCAGCCTGGGTGACAGAGTGGGTCCCTGTCTCTAAAATAATAATAATAATATTAGTAATTATAATGATAAATCTCATCAACCCATGCTAAAATAATGACTAAGTTATCTTTCTATAGTCTCAAAAACACATTACAGAATCGTTACCATATAAAAATGTCAACAAAGAGTATGCAGACAAAAGATGGTATAGAGTTATGTCAAGAAGTTAATTTAAAAAATATTCTGGGTTATTTGGGGGAGGGAAGATTTTATGTTGTAGTATTTGCAATTTTAAAATTTTATAATCTGTTGCCATTTCTTTTCTCATTCTAAATAAATACTCTCAAGCCTAATTTTATTTTATTTTTTTAGAGGCAGGGTCTTGCTCTATCACCCAGGCTGGAGTGCAGTGGTGCAAAAATAGCTCACTGTAACCTTGGGCTCAAGCAATTCTCCCACCTCAGCCTCCTGAGTGGCTGGCACTAGAGGTGTGAGCCACTGCACCTAACCCCTAATTTTGTATTTATGATTCTGTACATTAAAAAAGCTTCTCATACAGCTTTAGGTCCTATAAAGTCTGGGTCCCTTCTGCGATTCCTTACCTGAAGCCCAAGACTATTGGGATTATCTTACTAATAGAAACATACCTACTACTTATGCTTGGCAGCTCTTACTATGGTTTGTATTATAATTATACATTCATCATGGTGAAAATTTGATTGACACCTACCTCCCCCCATACCTAAGTTTCCATGAGAACAGGGACAAATTGGATATTGTTCCCAATCATATTTCCAGTGTCCAGCACAATGCTTGGCACATAGCAAATGCTCAATAAATGTTGCTTGAATGAATTGCTATATAAACATACCTTCTCTATCAACATTAAGTAACCTATTGCTCTATCAGTCTGACTCTGATTGTTTCTGTGCCAGTTTTTCAATTTCAACAGGTGGCCTAAATTGTGAAGTTGGCAAAATATTGTCTTGATATGTTTTCTAGGTATTAGCCATTTCTATGTATTTATTTTTCAGACATAAAGACAGTTTATCATAAGCCCTTATTTTACATCCGTGAAGTGTTATATTGTGAAAAGGTTTTCCTACTTCGTTACTTAAAAAGAAATAATAGTCTCTTTTTGGTCTTCTCAAAATAATATGTATTAACTGGGCATAGTGGTACAACCCTGTAATCCTAGCTACTCCAGAGCCTGAGGCAGGAGGATCATTTGAGCCCAGGAGTTCAAGAACTGCCTGGGCAACATAGCAAGACCCCATCTCTAAAAAACATAAAGAAAAAGTGTTTTCTCCCTCATGTACCAAGCTTTCTATGCTTTCATAACTTTTGCTATAAATGCCCCTTCATGTGTGAAAATGAGATACATCAAAGGAATTCATTCAGAAACCTGAAGGACTCTCAGTGGGTGTCATGTGTCTGGAGCCAGCGGTAGTCCCAGCGAAGCAGGCAGTTAACCAAGTCACCTCTGACTGAAATGGAGAGAGGAACTCTTCCCAGAGTTGTTCAGAGGGTGGCAGAGGAGATCCTGTGTTTGAAAGTAGTCTCAATATTTGTCGTAAATATTAGGCTGCTGCCACTGCCACCTCCTCCCTGCCCTTCCTCCTCCTCCTCCTCCTCATCACAGCGTTTTACCAAGGTTTTAACATTATTAAATAGATAACTTACAGCAATTCAAGGTATTCAAGGAAAAACCGTGGAAAAAAACATAATTCTATATATTTATTACTTCCATTACAACATTTAATGAAGTCATATTTTTGTTTAAATGAAATGTTGTCTTCTCTAATAAAAGGATATGGTAATTTCGTATGCACTGTAGTTCAGTTTTTGAAAATTTAAAATAGTAAGTTCTTAGGGATAATTTTCCAGAAACAATAATCCTCTTATTTCAATTCATAGAATCCACTGTCAGCTTATTCTTTAGTAATTTTACGTGAAGGAGAGGCTTGATTTCTTCCAATGCCAGTTAATGTTTTGATGTCTGTTACCATCTTATGAGCTAAAATATAGAACGATTTTCTCAATGAAAAAGCATCTTTTCATTGAAAATGCTAACAGTGGAATATAAATTTCAGTCTTGTCCCACTGCAAGTAACAGTAGGGGTGCACTGCGTATGGTGAATGCACGGAAACAAAGAAGCCCGTTATTTTTCCTCTTACTCCAGCAGCAACTGGAAATGATTCTTAAAGTGTTCTTTTTTAAAATTAGAAATAAATAAATATAACAACGTGAATTTGACCCAAGATACTTCTTATTAGCCTTGAATTTGTTTACCCATCATTACTCATAAAACACCCAGACTGGGGCCATTCACGGACACCCAACCATACCTAAGTTTCCCATCACCCTTCCTGAAAACCAGCACAGAAATACAAGTATTCCACAGCTGTACTTGCATCTGAAATGAGATGAGTAGAGGCTGAGCTGATGGTTCCTATATACCTATATACCAGGGACCTCTGTCACACGATCCAAAGGTCTGTCACAGTCAGCTCAACCAGGAATGTGTATCAGATGGTTCACAACCAGAAAGATAAATTACGTTCATTGAAGAAAATTTAGAAAAAACAGAAAGGCACAAAAATTACCATAACTGCACCTCCCAGAAATAGCCCACTGCGAACATTTGTGTGGAAGAACTTTCAGTCTGTTTTCTAAGCATAAATGATGATTGTTTTTTCATCGTGATCCTCAATACGATTTGTAACTTGCTTTTCTCATGTAGTACATCATGAGTGGTATTTCACGTCATTAAATACACTCTAAACATGATTTTTTAATATCTTAGTGGTAGCCATTCTAATGACTGTGTCATAACTTACTTAACAATTCAGAATTGGGTGGCATTTGTATACAACTTTCATATACTCAGAATACATCCTAAAGGTGGAATTGCTGGAGCAAGGGATAGTCATGTTTTGAAAAGCTTTAACAAATGGTTTTAAAATGCTTTCTAGAGGACACCCCATAATTTAAACCTCAGATGTTCTCATCAGCCTTTGATCTTATCATTAAAATAACAATACACTTAGAGAGAAAAAAAACTTCATTATTTTATCTTGCCCATTTGATTGCTAGTGAGTTTGAATTTTTAAGATATATGTTCATTGATAATTTGTACGGATTTTTGGGGGAAGGAGGGGATCACATCTCATCTCCATGTTTACTAGGGCAAGAAATTGTCTTTTTTCTTATGCATTTGTATAAATAAGCCTAGTTTTCACAAATAATAGATTTCCAGGCAACGGAATAGGTTAGTTGGTGATGGCTGGATTATGTTATTACTGCACAAATACCGTACTTGTCTTGTGGACAAAACACTCACTGGGCACCAGGAAACATTTTACCATGGCAGTCTGCAGCTAAACTGCCCAGTCATTCTAAACTCACCTCTGGCATTTCAAAGCAGGAGTCCAGGGAATGGGGTCCAGTCCTCGCCTCCTCCTGGACAGACCCCCTTCTGAGCACCCACAGTACCTCCAAGGGTGCAGCTGTAGCACGTTCCCATATTTCTGTCAGGAACAGGAATTTCTCCGTGACCAGGTCTGAGGGAGGGACGGGATTATCCTTTCCTGCATAAGTTGCCATAGAGCACGTGATGTCAGGTGGACCCCACCATATACCACCTGGATAATGCTAGACGAGCCTCCTCTCAGGACAGCCTCAATATCGTCATTTGCGAAAGGGAAATGATCGTAGTACCTCACTTATCAGATCGTTGTATTAATAACAAACAAGCTAAGAGGCTAAAGCACTTTGCTGTAATATATAACACATTAAACGTTTAATCAACATTTCAACTACAGGGAGACAGATTTTTTTTTTATCAATTTGTAAGTAAAACCTTGTATTTTAGAAACGGCAATGAAAACTAACTTTCCAGTATGACTTAACTGGCTGAGTGGTTTCCGATGATTCAATTGTGGATTCAAATGCAAATAATATCATACTCCTTTCTTGGCTAAGCACTCACCGAGCACCAAAGGCGTTATTATTTCTATTATTTTTCTGCAAGACTGGCACCCGCCAGTCCGGGGGAGAACAAGAGAGAGGAGAGGAGGGAGGAAAGTGGGCTAAAAGCTGGGCACCACTGAGCACCATTTTGGCACAGTACGTGTTGGGTAACACCCCATCCACCCACAGACCACCCCGCCACTTCCTGAGAACAGGACAATCCTGTAAGCCCGGTCACTAAGCACATGCTCCACTCTCTCCTCCCCAAAATCTACAAAAGGTGCAGCTTCCTTATGTGCACAAGGCTCTCTGAGTTTCTAGTCCTATCCGAGGTTAACTCTTACCCAACGTGGCAGAGCGGAAGCCACAGGGAAAACATAAATGGAGCCCACATCCCCCGCCAGAGTGCTCGCTGCAGCCAGACAGCTGGCCAGGACGCTGTTGTCAGTGGAGGATGTGCGTGTCACTGAGGATTCCAAGGAATTTGGCTTCTTCTGGGCTCTGCCTCTCCAGCAAAATGAGTTCCACTTGTTCCCTGCATTACGGGCTCCGTCGCTTAGACAAAGTGGTGGTATCCCTTCCCGGCACAATTGACAACACTAATAAAAATAGATAACGTATTTTTAAAACCTACAGCAGATTGTCATGGCAATAAATAATTGTATCATGTTGCTGTCATAGCAACGAAGTCTGTGTAACAGAGACAAATCAAGCCTATATGGAATTTTTCTAAATTTAGGTGTTTGAAAAGAGTTAAAATAGTCTATAGTCATGGGGAGGCACATTAAGAAAAAAATCCTTAATCTTCATTGGAAAACAGATTTTAGTAATTTTTTCAAATCTGAATTTACTTATTGTTATAGTTTCCCATTCTTTTCAAGTTATAAAAGTCAGCTTCCCTTTTTGTCATCTATGTATTCTTAATTCGTATACATATACTCTTACTACCTTTCGTAAACAGGAGATTAGAGAGTTCTCTTTCTCTCCCCCCGACTTCTGTCTCTGTCTCACTCTCTGACTCTTTCACTCTCTTCTTCAATAGTAATTTACAAGGCAGCCTATCATAACTCCTGTCCTCTCCCTTGCAGCTAATGGCACAATATTAATGGAATAACAAGTTACATGAGCTAAACCATGCCATATCGAATTAATAGCTAGTTTCCATATTCTTTTCTCCATTTTTTTTAAAAAAGCAGGTATTATAGCATGATATCCAGTGTGTCATTAAGAACTACAGACTAGCAGAGCAAACTATGATTATTTTCTGACATGGTAAACTTTCCCTCCTGACTTCAACTCAATGCTACTGAAATGACAAATAAGTGACATTTCCTAAAAAGGAGAGAATGACTTGTTTTCACAGAGATGTAATTATTGTGCCATTAGGAGAAATCTCCAAGTCCAAAATAATTGCATGAAAAAAATACTGCAGTTTCCCACATGACAAAACAAGACCTTTCTCACTTGATTCTGTTTCTCTTTCATTTGGTTTTGATGAAATAAAAATGTCTCTTTTTTTCTTCTGTAAAGAAGTCGTCTGAGTCTCCACTGTAGAAACAGGGTTTAAATCTGAGCTTAGCTACCTAGACTGTGTGAACTTCCAGCACCAAAAGGCAGTATTATTTAACTCCTTAAACTATGGGTTTATAGGTGTTATTTAGAAAAAAAATCAATATTAGATTATGACATTTTTAAGATAAAATAATCTAGATAGTACATGTAAAGTTAGCTGCTGTTTCCAAGTCAAAAACTGAATTATATATTTGAGAAGAAAGTAAAACAGTGAGATCCTTAAACATCATCTAGGATGTAGGAAAAAACTAACACAAGCATCAAAGTAAAAGGTATTGTAAATCAATGCCTCTAATGCTATCAATTTTTTTCTTTACTGTGTCCCCTTATAATTTTCATGACATTTTTCTCAGATGCACTTTATTAAAAGGTAACTGTCAAAGAGTGAACAGCTCTGGCCTTAGTCAGAAAGAGAAGGGAGTCGATGTCACCACGTGCCGGCATTCACTCCACTGGGGGCCACCGTTTTTGCTGCCTGGCGCCCTGGAGCAAGTGGAACTTCGTGGAAGGGGAGACAAAACTTATGCTTCTATGACACCTTAGTGTCCCCAGCCCCCCAAAACCTGATGGCTGACGATAAAACTCCGTGGAAGAAACCCGTGAAGGAATTCAAGAGACTAGGACTCGCCCATCCCCAAACCGGAAGTGAATATATTTGTACGACTAAAGTGTGCAGCGTGCCCAGGACAGGAAGTCCTGTCTCCTTGCAGATTCTTCCCCAAGAGCTGATGCTTGACAGTGGCAGACGTGACCTTTCTCTTGTCAGCTGCGTGCAGGCAGGAGAGAGAACTCTATGTTTTTGCAGAGAGAAAACTAACTTTGGGGTGTGCTAACTTCTTTGAGGATTCCTTTTTGCTTTACTCTCTGGGATTTTATTTAATTTATTTCGTTTTGTTTTGTTCTTAAGAGGACTTAAAATGCCACCAAAGACCGTCCAACTTTTTGATAATATTGTACAAGAAAGTCATGTCTTTTAAAGTTATACACCCATAAAAAATTATCACAAGTGCAAAAAATCCTTCGCCAAAATACTTAAAGATCCATGGCTTTGCCATTTTCCTCCTTGCAAGACCTGATTTTGTAGAGTTAGCATCTCATACACCTAGAACATAAATTTTAATATATACTTCTAAAGAAGGAAGGAAAAACAATAAAATTATTTGTTACTTGAAGAATAAAATTGTTATTTCTGGGTGAAAGTACTATGAATAATTTTTATTTTCCTCTTTTACATTTTACCCCATTTATACAAATAATATTTTTATCTGAAAAAGAATATGCTGAAGGGGAAATCAAATTCACCTTCATGTATATCAGT
>NW_012144967.1:902670-904708 GCF_000956105.1 Propithecus coquereli
GAGAGAGAGAGAGAGGTGGCAGCAAATTCATCTTCCTAATTATGTTTTGCTTAGGCGAACATAAAAATCGGCTTGCATTCTCTGAGCATTTGCCAGCTGGGAAGTGCAAAGTGTTTTATGATGGGGGGAAGCTGCCTTGAGATTCAAACTTGGCCATGTTTAAAAACAAACAAACAGGGAAAAACATTGGTAGCACGTGACCAAGCATGCGTAGCGTGTGTAGCAAGAGTTAATATCTTTATTATATAATGAGCTTAGGCAAATTGGTAATAGCAACATGAAAACACAACAGATAAAACAGGCAATACTTTCTATTTCTAATATTTTTTATGACTAGGAAAAGAAATATTTCTAGTTGAAATACAGAAATGTTTGCTTAAATGTTTCATTTTTGCTCAACCCTCCAATAACCAAAGAGATTCAATTTAAACCAAATTGGGGTGAGATACGTTCTAAAATAAGCATTTAGAAATGTAAAATCAATACATATACTTAATCTTGAAATTATTCTTTTTTAAAATCAATCTGTCAATATTGATCAATATGTATTAAGAATCGTCAAAATGTCTAGTAATTTTATCATTTTAAGGCAACAATAATATATACGGAAAAATGTAAGAAGACGTTTGTGATATGTAAAAGGACTATGGAGCAAGGTGAAAAAATACTCCTCATAAAATGTTCCCTGGAAGAAAGAATACAAAATCGCATGTATTCTATGATTATAACGACTTAAAAAGAAATATAGGAAAATAATGGGAAAAAAAGACATCTGGATAACGGTGATTGTGGGGATTTTGTTTTTGTTACTGTCTTTCATTCCTCAAATAATAATTGTTGGAATTTTTTTCTTTTACTTTTTATTATTTCCATCCCTTCCTTTTCTCACTGCTTTAATGGAAAAAATGTAGCCATGGACCATCCATACCTGGGAAGCCTAGCGTGCGTCCGCTACACCAGAAACGTGATGGAAAGCAGACCAGTGTCTCCCTCTAGGTTTAAGAATGTATAAATGCCGCCCTATAAAACAATAGGAATTGGAGATGGTTTTATATGGAATGATATCTTTTCGTACACGTTTTTATCATCAGGACTGCAGAATCTCAGAAATGCCTTTCCTCAATTACCATTTAAGGACTTCTATAGAGGGTAAGTCCTAATATGACCTATTTGAACAGAATTTTTCTCTCTCGTAAAACCATACTTCAAAATGGTGTTCTCTGGTTCATGCACTTGCCTTTTTAACAGGGACCTATGTAATAAATTCCAGCTTGAGTTTAGTTCTAGGAAAAGGTTTTTACTAGTTTTTATGTTTTTAGTTCTAGGATTAAAAGTTTTAATGCTTCAATGTTTTATCTTGAAGTTCTCTCAGAAGTAGATTGATACAGAAATTAAAAATAAAGAAATGAAGAAAAGGATTTTATTATACAAACAGAACATACTGATTTTCTTAAAAATGTAAACAACCTAAATAAGTAGAAAATGAGAAAATCAAAGTGTCCCTCTACCCAATCCGCTTCCCAGAGGTAACCCAGTTCACAGTGTCTTTTCATATCTATGAATAGACGAATTTTTATTTTCCTAAAAAAGGAAGACACATTGACATATTTGTTTTTAACACTGAGTTTAATGCAGTCTTGAAACTTTCAACTTATTTTAAAGGTTATGCTCTTTTGAAAACATAGAACATGTGTGCTTTTGTGATTTCTGACAGCTCCACACAGGTGAGGCATACTAGGGTTCAGCTACGTTTTCTAAAAATAAAAGAATTATGTTCCGTGTGGCAGAGGAACTGATATTTTACATATAGATCAAGAAATTACTCATAAATCCAAGTATTTGATCAAACTCTTCTCTGAATAATCTGAGCTGCTTCGCTTTGCAAATTCAGATGAAAACCTTGCAGAAACACAATGGGGAAGCCCTCAATCGTTGTTTTTGGGTTTGACTGTTGTGTGTGTTTTGTTTTTGATTTTGTCTTTTCCTTTGGTGGGAATGGAGCTTCTGTCCTGATAGATCAGACGTGTGACAAAAAGCC
>NW_012144967.1:905513-906333 GCF_000956105.1 Propithecus coquereli
TGTATGGGGGAGGGACGTGCTTGTAGCCCTGGCTTGGGTGGGGCAAACGCATTACATGTAACCAAAAGATTTGTACCCCCATAATATCCTGAAGAAAAAAAAAAAGAATAGGGTTAGGATTTCCTATTTACTGACAGGAAATAAACATTCAAAATCAAGAATATTTATATAATAGAAGAAAAAGCAAAAATTGTTCATTTGCAATAGTCATGTGAACACTACACAATTCTCATCCGACACAAAGACAATATCTTTGTGATGGTCTTCTTTTTGTTTTTCTTTTGTGGCAAAGCCTCACTCTTGTTGCCCAGGCTAGAGTGCAGTGGCATGATCATAGCTCACTACAGCCTCGAACTCCTGAGCTCAAGCAATTCTGCCTCAGCCTCCCAAGTAGCTGGGACTATAGGTGCGCACCACTACACCCAGCTAATTTTGTTATTTTTTGTAGAGACAGGCTCTAGCTATGGCCCAGGCTGGTCTCAAACTCCTGGGCTCAAGCAATCCTCCTGGCTCAGCCTCCCAAAGTGCTAGGATTACAGGCGTGAGCCACAGTGCCCAGCCTATGATGTTCTATGTTAGTTTTAAGTGGTCATCAGTAACAGGATCATCCTGCCATGATTTAGAGAAATTTCCTTCAAACCATAAAATCTGAGAGTGCACACGTGTATACACAGGCATACACACATATACCTTAAAAGCAAAGTTTTCTTATACATTCAACTCTTATTGGATCCAGCAATAGCACTATTAGGCATCTACCCAAAAGAGCACAAAACATTCTACGATAAAGACATCTGCACCCGAATGTTTATGGCAGCAC
>NW_012144967.1:913678-916416 GCF_000956105.1 Propithecus coquereli
GAAGCTGGTATTTTAAAAAATAAATGGTTCCCTCAGCATCAATCATCAGGCAATGAGAACCTGCTAAACTTACTGAAGAAGACCAAGAGAGTGTGCCAATTTAGAAATAGTGGCTGATACCCTCAAGGAAATTGCCAAGTCCAATGGATCACCTAAAACTTGCTCCATGGGGCAGCAGTCTAGTGAGAAGAGGGCTACAGGGGATTTGTCACAAATCCTATTTGGACAACAATAGGTATTGTTTACTGAGGGCTTACTGTGCTTCACAGTTCACATATACTATCTCTTTCCATCCTCACCATAATAGTAGTAGATAACTATTAATACCATTAATATTATTACCCCAGTTTTATAGACCAAGAAGCAAACATAGAGCTGTCCCAAATTCATACATCACAGGCAGTCTGGCTCCAGAGCCCAGGCTCATACAGATCAGAGGTTCTTAAACTACGTGGGGCCACCAGAGGGGGACCAGGGGCCTGGGTCCTTTTCAAAGATTCCTGGATCTACTACTGTGCAGCCAGGGAGGAGATCACTGCCTTAGCGCAGCACTTCTCTGATTCCACTGTGCACGTGAGTTCCTGGGAACCTTGTGAAAATGCTGACTCTGGCCTGGAGGTGCCGCAAATTCTGTGATTCTATACTTGCAATAAACTCCCAGGAGAAGCTCATGCTGCTGGTCCATGGACCATGGTTTGAAGAGCAACTGAGAAAGTCTCTCTCTTTGTGGGTGGTTTCGAAGGGCTGAAAAACGTTCTGGTAGGGGTAACCCCGTGCCTCATCCACAAGCCACCCCTTGTGGCATCACTATAAGGGATCCTTAAAAACTCACCCTCTGCCAATTTTCCACAAGCAAGTAGACTCCTTTCTTCATAGGGAGGGGGAATAAAGGAAAAGTTAATCTTTCATAGTCTTGAACCACAGAAATGCCAACTTGATATAGGTGGGAATGGAAAGGAAAGTTGCCCCAAGACACCTGCCTGTCCTGTCCCCACACTGTCGTGGTTATTACCATCAGCCTGAGAAGCTGCCTACCAGTGCCCCAGACCGAAGAAACTCCATCTGTTCTTCCACTTCAAGGACAAGCCTCTACTTTGCAAAGGGACCCTGAGGTCATTTTGGTTTCTTCTAGAGGGCCAGGATCTGTGCCACTGGGGAGGGAATAGATGTGATCCAAACTGGTGCCTGGAAGAAACCAAAAGGCCTTGGAGAAATGTGCCCACCCTCCTACTTCTAGCCCCGCTGCCCTCCAATCAGTCCTGTCTCCGAGGCACACACATGGCTATTAGTAAATGACGATTATTGTTTAGCGGTAACTGAATACATTGTGTACAGAAGATACAGTCATTACCAGATGGACCTGAAACCCAAATGATACGAACAGGCACCAAATGGATACATAGAGAAAGCCTGTGTGCCAGAGACTCACATGAGGCTGGGGTGGACACGGAGTCACGAGGACAGCAAGATGTTTACTGTCATGACAATATCTGTGTGAAGAGCTGTGCAGTTTAATTTCAAAGTGGGTGTGAAGAGCAGTGTGTACATTTGAGAGCTGGTGAGACAAAGCTAAAATGCCAGGAAACTCAAAGCATTTGGCTTCTGCCACTTGCAGAGGGGTGTGTGTGTGTGTATGTGTGTGTGTGTGTGTGTGTGTGTGTGTGTATGTGTATAAAAGGGAGCTGTTTAAAGGTCCTAAGGGTGACATACCATTTCTTTTCAGTATGTCACATTCCATCAGGAACTGTATTACCTAGTTTCAGCATCTTTACCATGAGGCTTGGGCTTTTTCACTTACCAAGAGCAAGCACCGAAGTCCCCTGAGAATATGTCACAGAGGGACCCCAGGAAAGAATGACGCCGCCTGTTACTCCCACTCTGAAAACTTCTCCAGGGCTTAACAATGTCCAGACCTGTGTGAACAGGAGTCTTCTGTTTACAGATGCTAAACTGTTAATGGTTGGTTGGTTGGTTCTGCTTCTTTGCTTTTGCTATTTTGTTTTGTGTTAGTTGGAAGGCTCCTGAGCCCAGTCGCTGGCAGGACATGGGAGGGGAACATGCAGTTTCGTACCTCTGTCATTGCTGACACCCAGCTGGTCTCCCATCCCACATCTATGACATCACCAAACCATCACCCATCCTCTGCACACAAAAGCCTTCCTTTCAGGAAGCATCAGCCCTTGTCCAAAGCCACCTTGCTTTGTGGAAGGGCCCCCCGGGCACTCCCAGTTTGATCAGTTTCACTCTCATAGCACTCCCTCACTCCCGAACAGTGTCCTGGAGCAGAATCTATGACTGGTCTTACATGCACCAGGAGCTCACTGCCTGGAGTCCTCTAACAGCAGAGCATCAAGAACAGAGAAGTGCCCCGGGTGCCCTCTAGGAATCTGATGGCATCCCCAAGGAGAGCAAGGGCGCCCTGGACTCGCTAATAGCCCTATAAACACCAAACACATGTTTTAACAAACCAGAGCATCTTCCATCCACTGCTATACCTAAATTCTCATTAAGATGACACTTTGCTCCAGAAAAGATTCCAGTTGGCATTTTAAGATATTTCTTTTTAAAAATTACTAAAGTATCTAATGTGTGAAAAGCATTGAATTAAATTTGCCATTTGTGATTGGAGCTAACATTAAGCAGAGTCTGTCATCAAGGTTTGTGTAGAAATGTATAGAAATACACAGACTTTTAGTATACATATATAGCATGTGTTAGACAAAGATATTTATTAAAAT
>NW_012144967.1:916466-938356 GCF_000956105.1 Propithecus coquereli
GGAATTGCGCGGATTGGAAAAGCCAATCCCAAAAGGTTATATTCTGTATGAATCTATTTCTGTAAAATTCTTGAAATGACAAAATTTCAGAAATGGAGAGTAGATTGGTGGTTGCCAGAGGTTACAGAGGAAGGGGAGGTTGGGGGGCAAATAGGAGTGGCTATGAAAGGGCAGTGAGGGATGATGGAACCGTTTCGTACCCCGACTGATGTGACGATACTTGACGCTGCCCATGTGATCAAATTATATAGAACTATTAATAAACACACACACAAATGAGTACAAGTAAAACAGGGAAATCTGAACAAGATCTTAGATTGTGTTGATGTTAATAATTTGGCTGTGATATTGTATTATAATTTTGCAAGATGTCACCACTGGAAAAAATGAGTAAAGGGTACGTATGTGAAGTTTTTCTGTATTATTTCTTACAACTGCATACGAATCTATAATTATTTCAACATAAAAAGGTTTAATTTTTAAAAAATTGCATTGTTTTAAGATTATGCCTCTTAACCTGAATCAAAACAACGTGTCGTCTCTCAGCATAAGAATAAGACACATGTACTGGAAAAACATGTACCGTACTCACCTGTCCCACATTTTCACGTTTCCTAATGACACCTTTGATGGAACTGATGCCTTTCACTTTTGGAACGAAACAAGTCTGACAAACCCAAATTCTGAAAAGCTTCCAAACACTCAGAAGCTCCAGGTTATGCCCTGCTTCTCCTGGTCCCAGAAGATGTTCAGATAAACCCTCTCAGATTATCTAGAACGAAGTTCTAATCTTCTCGTTACCACATATAAGCACATCAAGCTTCAAAAAGCACACATTGTCTAAAACATTTTTCTCCTTCTGTGTGGACTTTCTTCTTTCTCCAGCCGATAGATACTATGTGTAGGTGGAATCAGAAGAAGGTTTCCCCTTCCGAGCAGGGATTCCCCATTCTTGCTATTTTACATCGTAGGAAGCTTGTCTTCTAGCTTCATGTCCTCATCCCTTGTGGTCCACAGGAGGCTGTGCCCCTCCACATCACTTTGTGTGGTTCTTGCTTCTTCCTTTTCTTCCAAGCCATGGAATAGGTCCAAGGAAACAATTGTTTGGAAGAGCTCTGAGCCGCTTCCTGCTGTGAAGCCCTCAGATCCTCCTTGCTAAACTTTACAACTATGTAGATTTTGATTCTCCAAACCAGCTGGTCTTCCAGGGGAAGCTGTTAACAACTACTCTAGAATGAAATAACTCTTACTGTTTGTAAAGTGAAATACTTTGGCCATTAACACACTGAATAGTTCTTTTAATTCATCTCTTTCTATGCCAGAACCTGTCCAGCTCTTGGCCCTGGTTTGGTTTTCCTTGTCATTTGTTCCTGTTTTTTCTTACTTTGTCCTGTTTTTATCTCACAGAAGCCGCGCCTGCTTCCCTGTATCTTCTCCCCTTCAAATCTGTTTAGCCCACACATCTCCAGAGCTACAAACTCGACAGGTCTCTCCAGGGAGGAGCCACCTTCTCTGCCTTGTCATAGATGAAGCCTAGGAAACACTGATGGCCTTTCATCGTTGCAGGTGATGAGCTACTGAAGTTGCCAAGATTTTTGTGGACAGGTTGACACATGAAATGTTAACGCTTTTACTTGTTTGGTGACAGCACTGTGTGCTCCTTGATAGGGATACTTAACAGATAGTCTCCCAGTAATGCCAGGGTGAATTAGGATCCTCAAGCAATTTCATAATCCCATATGGACTTTGGTATACATTATATAAAATGGCTTTGAATCATTCCCTTCTTTGATTTGCCTGACATGCTGATTTTGAAACATTAAAAAAAATCAGTAAATAAGAAACCTTCTTGATGGTATTTCAAATGAGGTGGGGGAGGTTCATGTTCCGCTCTGTGGGTGATTCAGACTCAGCCCTGCCTGGAGGTGAGGCGTGAAGATGCCAGCTGCTCTCTGGGCTCTGTCACTGCACTGCACGTTTGTGGGTCCCATGGATCCATCAGAAATTTGGCAGTGAACATGAGCCACCCAACAGGTGATAGGGACACCTTACTGGCAGACAGGATAGGCCACTGGTTCCCCTCTTCCCTACCATCTGTCTCCACCCCCACCTGTGGCCCACCTTGTTGTGGACAGGTGTGGTAAGTGTAGAGAGACTCTGGTGAGAGCTATCTGGAACCAGCACCAATGCTCCAGTGCCGCACGGGCTCTAGGCTGGAAGGCCAGTCCCCGCACACTTGACCGGCCCCTGCCTGCCCCAGCCTCAGGTTCCCTCCATCCCCCCTGGGGGCTGCTCCTCCTTACGGGCTCTCTGCCATGGTGACCCCATACCCCACCTCCACGCTCCCCGACAATTGAAGTTTATATTTTATTTTCCAGCTCTGTTTTCAGCCCTTATACTCACAGCGTGGTAAAAGAAAATAACAACAACAAAAGGAAGTTAATTGCTATAAGATTTTGTGCATTTTCTGTTGTGAGAGACACAAACATTGGTCATCTGGGGCTTCAGGGACCTAATTAAAACGATCCGTGTGGAACAAAACATTGGCTTCTAGTCACGTCAACCCAGCACCCAGAAAAAAGTCACTGCTTTTCCAGATCTCAGTTTCTCCTTTTGGGAAACAAGGAAATTGAAACACATGGTTTTTGAGTCACTTTCAAAGCTAACATTCTGCAGTTCTAGGAAATATATAAATGAATTCTTTTCAAGGAGGAAGTTCCTGAGAAATGCAATGCCATCTTAAAAGAATTAGCGAATTTGTATGTTTTTTAAAAACTCAAATTAGATTTAGATACCTAAGGGTCCTTCTGTCTGAATCTTTACATCCAAGGTCTAACAGCCACAAGGTTGCATAGAGAAGTGAAGGTCATCACAACATGGAAGGCTGACTAATGGACTGATCACTTGTAATACTTATCCTCAATAGAACATCCTTCCAGGTACAAAAGTAACACCTGCCCACATCTGTTGCATCAGTATTGTTTGGGGTCAGTCTCTTCCTGATGGTGAAGATGCTGTGAGTATCTAACAATACAAGGCAAACAAAAACCAAATTGGCCACAAAATGAAAGTATGAATTGTAAAAAAAAGAAAGAAAAGAAAAAATTCAGCCCCTAATGAAAAAAAAATCATATTTTTCTACCATTCTGAAACTGTTTGGGCCCTTTGTTCTTAAAATCAGCACATGGTTGTCATTTTCTAGTAGTCATTATCCTAGTAGATAATTAATTTTGGTTACATTTTAGCTTCGCTTTTGGTATTAAGTTCCAATAAAACTTGTTTTCCCCATTATTTGTTGTAAAGTTTGGCTTCTGCTTTAAGTGGGTTTTGGAGGTTTTCCTAGGTTTTTGTTTGTTTGTTTTGGGCTTTTTTTTAGAGATAGTGCCTTGCTCTGTCACCTAGGCTGGAGTGAAGAGGTGTGATCATAGCTCATTGCAGCCTCGAACTCCTAGGCTCAAGTGATCCTCCTGCCTCAGCCTCCCAAGTAAACTGGGACTACAGGTGTGCACCGCCATACCCAGCTTATTTCCTATTTTTTGTAGAGATGGAGTCTTGTTATATTGCCCAGGCTGGTCTTGAATAACTGGCCTCAAGTGATCCTCCTGCCTCAGCATCCCAAACTACTGGGATTATAGGAATGAGCCACTGTGCCCAGCCGAAGCTGGTATTTTAAAAAATAAATGGTTCCCTCAGCATCAATCATCAGGCAATGAGAACCTGCTAAACTTACTGAAGAAGACCAAGAGAGTGTGCCAATTTAGAAATAGTGGCTGATACCCTCAAGGAAATTGCCAAGTCCAATGGATCACCTAAAACTTGCTCCATGGGGCAGCAGTCTAGTGAGAAGAGGGCTACAGGGGATTTGTCACAAATCCTATTTGGACAACAATAGGTATTGTTTACTGAGGGCTTACTGTGCTTCACAGTTCACATATACTATCTCTTTCCATCCTCACCATAATAGTAGTAGATAACTATTAATACCATTAATATTATTACCCCAGTTTTATAGACCAAGAAGCAAACATAGAGCTGTCCCAAATTCATACATCACAGGCAGTCTGGCTCCAGAGCCCAGGCTCATACAGATCAGAGGTTCTTAAACTACGTGGGGCCACCAGAGGGGGACCAGGGGCCTGGGTCCTTTTCAAAGATTCCTGGATCTACTACTGTGCAGCCAGGGAGGAGATCACTGCCTTAGCGCAGCACTTCTCTGATTCCACTGTGCACGTGAGTTCCTGGGAACCTTGTGAAAATGCTGACTCTGGCCTGGAGGTGCCGCAAATTCTGTGATTCTATACTTGCAATAAACTCCCAGGAGAAGCTCATGCTGCTGGTCCATGGACCATGGTTTGAAGAGCAACTGAGAAAGTCTCTCTCTTTGTGGGTGGTTTCGAAGGGCTGAAAAACGTTCTGGTAGGGGTAACCCCGTGCCTCATCCACAAGCCACCCCTTGTGGCATCACTATAAGGGATCCTTAAAAACTCACCCTCTGCCAATTTTCCACAAGCAAGTAGACTCCTTTCTTCATAGGGAGGGGGAATAAAGGAAAAGTTAATCTTTCATAGTCTTGAACCACAGAAATGCCAACTTGATATAGGTGGGAATGGAAAGGAAAGTTGCCCCAAGACACCTGCCTGTCCTGTCCCCACACTGTCGTGGTTATTACCATCAGCCTGAGAAGCTGCCTACCAGTGCCCCAGACCGAAGAAACTCCATCTGTTCTTCCACTTCAAGGACAAGCCTCTACTTTGCAAAGGGACCCTGAGGTCATTTTGGTTTCTTCTAGAGGGCCAGGATCTGTGCCACTGGGGAGGGAATAGATGTGATCCAAACTGGTGCCTGGAAGAAACCAAAAGGCCTTGGAGAAATGTGCCCACCCTCCTACTTCTAGCCCCGCTGCCCTCCAATCAGTCCTGTCTCCGAGGCACACACATGGCTATTAGTAAATGACGATTATTGTTTAGCGGTAACTGAATACATTGTGTACAGAAGATACAGTCATTACCAGATGGACCTGAAACCCAAATGATACGAACAGGCACCAAATGGATACATAGAGAAAGCCTGTGTGCCAGAGACTCACATGAGGCTGGGGTGGACACGGAGTCACGAGGACAGCAAGATGTTTACTGTCATGACAATATCTGTGTGAAGAGCTGTGCAGTTTAATTTCAAAGTGGGTGTGAAGAGCAGTGTGTACATTTGAGAGCTGGTGAGACAAAGCTAAAATGCCAGGAAACTCAAAGCATTTGGCTTCTGCCACTTGCAGAGGGGTGTGTGTGTGTGTATGTGTGTGTGTGTGTGTGTGTGTGTGTGTGTATGTGTATAAAAGGGAGCTGTGTGTGTGTGTGTGTATGTGTATAAAAGGGAGCTGTTTAAAGGTCCTAAGGGTGACATGCCATTTCTTTTCATTATGTCACATTCCATCAGGAACTGGATTACCTAGTTTCAGCATCTTTACCATGAGGCTTGGGCTTTTTCACTTACCAAGAGCAAGCACCGAAGTCCCCTGGGAATATGTCACAGAGGGACCCCAGGAAAGAATGACGCCGCCTGTTACTCCCACTCTGAAAACTTCTCCAGGGCTTAACAATGTCCAGACCTGTGTGAGCAGGAGTCTTCTGTTTACAGATGCTAAACTGTTAATGGTTGGTTGGTTGGTTCTGCTTCTTTGCTTTTGCTATTTTGTTTTGTGTTAGTTGGAAGGCTCCTGAGCCCAGTCGCTGGCAGGACATGGGAGGGGAACATGCAGTTTCGTACCTCTGTCATTGCTGACACCCAGCTGGTCTCCCATCCCACATCTATGACATCACCAAACCATCACCCATCCTCTGCACACAAAAGCCTTCCTTTCAGGAAGCATCAGCCCTTGTCCAAAGCCACCTTGCTTTGTGGAAGGGCCCCCCGGGCACTCCCAGTTTGATCAGTTTCACTCTCATAGCACTCCCTCACTCCCGAACAGTGTCCTGGAGCAGAATCTATGACTGGTCTTACATGCACCAGGAGCTCACTGCCTGGAGTCCTCTAACAGCAGAGCATCAAGAACAGAGAAGTGCCCCGGGTGCCCTCTAGGAATCTGATGGCATCCCCAAGGAGAGAGGGCGCCCTGGACTCGCTAATAGCCCTATAAACACCAAACATATGTTTTAACAAACCAGAGCATCTTCCATCCACTGCTACACCTAAATTCTCATTAAGATGACACTTTGCTCCAGAAAAGATTCCAGTTGGCATTTTAAGATATTTCTTTTTAAAAATTACTAAAGTATCTAATGTGTGAAAAGCATTGAATTAAATTTGCCATTTGTGATTGGAGCTAACATTAAGCAGAGTCTGTCATCAAGGTTTGTGTAGAAATGTATAGAAATACACAGACTTTTAGTATACATATATAGCATGTGTTAGACAAAGATATTTATTAAAATGTGCAACATGGAATTCCATAAAGCAACAATTTCTCAGACAAAAGAGAAAACACATTTCAGGATAAATTGTAGAAGGATTTTTTTTTTTTTTGAGACAGAGTCTCACTGTGTTGCCCGGGCTAGAGTGCCGTGGCATCAGCCTAGCTCACAACAACCCTCAAACTCCTGGGCTCAAGCAATCCTTCTGCCTCAGCCTCCCAAGTAGCTGGGACTACAGGCACGTGCCACCATGCCCGGCTAATTTTTTCTATATATTTTTAGTTATCCAATTAATTTCTTTCTATTTTTAGTAGAGACGGGGTCTCACTCTTGCTCAGGCTGGTTTCGAACTCCTGAGCTCAAACAATCCGCCCGCCTCGGCCTCCCAGAGAGCTAGGATTACAGGCGTGAGCCACCGCGCCCGGCCTGTAGAAGGTTTTTTAAAGAAACTTTAGATGAGAGTTGGCTTTATGAGAAAGCGTTCACCTCTGTTAGGTCTGATTGTATAATTGGTGCCTTTCCCACCAGACTGTGAGCTCCACGGTCAGGGAATGAGGGTGTGGTCTGTTTTATTCACCACTGTATCCCTAGCTAGCACCCAGCACAGCACGTAGCACCACAGCACGGTTCTGTGAGCATTTGCTGAATGAGCTAATTCATACCTGTCTACTAGGAAAGCCCACTAATGCATTAAAAAAAGAAGAAAAGAAAAGAAAAAAGAAAACAGGAGGAAAGAAGCTTATTACTTTGAGATGAATTTATTTAATTGTACCCCTAGCAAAGCAATCTTTTAGCTTGATGTTCCAGCTCTGATTGTATATGCAAATCTTAGTCGTGGTGGCTAATATTGATGGCTTCCCATGCTTTGTAGGTTATCTTACTGGATCCTGACAACACCTTTTAAGTAGATAGAATTATCATCACCACCATGCTCGTTTTACGGATGAGGACGGTGAGGTTAAATTGTTGCTCAAGGTCACAGAGCCAGCAGGAGACAGAGCCAAGATTTGAGCCCAGGCCGTCTGGCTCTACACCCTGAATCGCTATAGAAGCAGTTCTACAAACCCATTCCTGGGCAAGAATACTTTGCCTTTGGGTGATAAAACCAAGCCATCTGCTTCCCCAAAATCATATGTTTTTAATTTAATACCCAAAGCTATCAAACTTCCAAATCAAGACCTACTGGACTCAAATCTGAGCTCAGAAATGTGACTTTGAGCAAATTACTTAACTTCTTTGAAGGCTGGAGAAACACTGTTTCCCAGGGAGGTTGCGGAGAAACTCTCTGGACCGTGGTAGGCACACAACTCATGATCCCCAAGCACATGTTATGTCATTGTTATAGTGAAGACAGCCCTGGGCAAAGCATGTGGCTCCTAGTACATCCCCCAGGTCCGTTTCCTCTCTTTATACATTGGGGGAGGAGTCCATGTCATTGAGATAAAAGATATTTACTAACAAACAATTGCAGTTACAACAGGAAATAAACACAAGTGTGTGGGCTCCATGATCTGCATAAATGCAGATAGCAGGAATGTGATAGCACACGTGCTGGCAAATATTTTGTGCCTAAAAGCTGGAGAGCTGCACGACAACCCGTTCCTATTTATAGCTGAGAATAGACAGCCCTCGGCCTTCCCCACTGCATGTTTCTCTTGCTGTTCAGAATGAATGCGGGTTTCAGACCAAGTCCTAAGTTTTTAACAACAATCCACACCAAGTTTTAGATTTAACATTTCCAGGGCCCCTATGTCATGAACTAAATATGTGAACTTCAAAAAACTGGAATGGAATTTAATTTCCAGAGGGATCAGGACCTTTCTGGAGTAACTGACTACCTAGGGCGCATATAATGCATGCACATGTGCAGGAGAGGGCCTTAAGTATGTGAGCAGAGCTGGGGCCTCCTTTTAAAAAAAAATGGTAAATACAATTCCAAGAACAAGCAGGCCCCTATATTCCCTGAGCTGGGAGAATTGGGCATACAGGTATGTTTACAAAGACTGGGCTCACTGAAGAGGTTTTAAAAGACTGAAAAAAGTCTCAATGGGAAATGATATCTCTGCCTTGACCCCCCTCCTCTCTCTGCTCACACGCATGTGTACACACACACACACACACACACTGCACCCCGTCAAGGAATCCATCTTCAAGGCTGCTGGCTCCAGGGGGTGGTCACTCCCCAAAGAATCTGCTCTTTTGTGTTCCCCTGCTAGGAGGCCTCCAGCTCTCTCTCCGGGCCTCCAGCCTGCTTTCTGTTGGTCGTTTTCACTCTCACTTTCCCTCCATGGAAGCCTTTCCCGATTTACACTGACAGCCTGAACGCCTATGAATCTGAAGCTACCACACTGTGTCCATAGTAAACATATAATGTATTCTTTAATTTCTTTTCAAACTACAAAAATATTTCCTTACAAACAATCATTAAGAGGAACTTGGCCACGTTTTAAAAATAGGAAATAACAAAGTGGCCAAGGAAAAGCTCAACAAACATTCAGGGAGAGCATACAGATTAGTCCTCTCACACACGTTTGTTTCCTTACAAAAACTCATACCTTCATCACTTTTCATATTAGAACACTGAAAGCCAACAGACACAAACCAGTCTAAAATAGCAAGTGAGCCATTCAGAAATTGCAGAAAGGTCTAGATAATTTAGATTTTTTCAGTCTCACTTTTTCCTTTAAAATTACCTTATTGTTAATAAAATGAAGAGACCACTAACAAAATGGGAAAACACTATTTGCAGATCCTATATTTGGTAAGGGACTGGCATCCAGAGAACATAAAGAATTCTTATAACTCAATAGCAAAAAGACAAATAACCCAATTTTAAAAATGGGCAAAGGATTTGAACAGATACTTCTCCAAAGAAGGTATACAATGACCAATATATACCTGAAAAACCGCTCTACGTCATTAGCCATCAGGGTAACACAAATCAAAAGCACAATGAGATACCACTTCACATCCTCTAAGATGGCAAGAATAAAAACAACAGAAAAAAGCAGTAGTAGTGAGGACGTGGAGAAATTGGAGCCCTCGTACATTAGTGGTGGGAATATAACGTGGCACATTATATCTCAGTGTAAGCACTAGGAAATGCCATCATACGAAGAATGTAATTTATTTACTTCAGAGAGCAACAAAGGATATACTTTGCAAAGTCTTTCCCCCTGAAGAATGCCACTTTGGAAAACAGTATCACAGTTTCTCAAAACGTTAAGCATAGGGTTACCATATGACCTACCAATTCCACTCGTAGGTATCTATCCAAGAAAAATGAAATCTACGTCCACACAAAAGCTTACATGTAAATGTTCATAGCAGCTTAATTTACAATAGACAAAAAATGGAAACAACCCAAATGTTTAGCAACTCATGAAGAGATAAAACATGATATATCAGTATAATGGAATATTATTCAGCCATAAAAAGAATAAAGTATTGGCAGAAGCTACAATATGTATAAACCTTGAAAACACTATGCTGAGTGAAAGAAGCCATGAATAAAATAGTACATATTGTATGATTCCATTAATATCAAATGTCTAGAATAGGCACATCTATAAAGAGAAAAAGTAGATTCGTGTTTGCCTAGGGCTCGGGGTGGTAGAGAGAATGGGGAGTGTCTGCTAATAGGTACAATGTTTCTTTTAGGGGTGGTAAAAATATCCTAACATTAGATCATGGTGGAGGGTTGCATAAGTCTATGAATATACTAACACCATTGTATTTAACACTTTAAATGGATGAATTTTATGGTATGTGAATTATATCTCAATAAATATATTTAAAATATAAAATTAGTACCTTGTTAACATTTCTGCAACTTTGTGCCAAACATCTTAATTTATCATTTTGTTTACAACACACCTTAGCACACCTGTTAGACTATTTCTACCCCTAATGGTAAAAAATATGTTTTGACATTAACGTTTGAAAGAAATGACAATGGTTAGGAGTTAAACTTTTCACTTTTCTCAATATAAGTACTAGGAAATGCCATCAGAAGAATAACAGAATTCATTTACTTTGCAAAGCAACAAAGGATATATTTTTCAAGGTCTTTTTCCCTGAAGAATGCTAAGCACTTTAAAAAAAAATCATCCTTTTGAGAATTAGAAATGCCACCTAAGAGTTTTTCCAAAATGTTCAAATAAACACACCCTAACAATTATTTTACTTTCTCAAACACTGTGTAAATTTCTTAAACAGGAGCTTATATATGCTATTCCGCTCCCCCCAGGACCTTGCATGCAGGTGGTGCCTCATAAGTGTTTGTTAAAAGAGTCTATGCACAAAGCAAGTGCCATCCCCCACACAGGATCGTGGTAGTGCTGGTCGCACTATTTCCACTAGATACACAAAAAGAATATTGAATGATTTTCAAACATTTTCTCTGAGTGTTAGAGAGCCATGTATTATTGTGCTCTTTCTGGAGATTCCAGTTCAATCTATGGTCATCCATGGAGGGTCTGGGACACGTAAAGGCATGTGGCAAGTGCTTCTCAGGGAACGAAGATGAGGAAGATGGTTCCCATCCTTGTGGCAACTTCAGTCCACGTGGGAAGGAGAAAGGAGAGGAGCCGGCGCATGAACAGCACAGAGCAGGGCTTGCAGCCAGTGTGGGTGAACTTCCGGGGGAGCCTGCGTTTGATAGGGAACTGGGGGAAGGAGGAGTGAAGGGGGATCTTTCCAGGCAAGAGGGATCATCACACAAAACTTGGAACCTGAGAAAAAAGGACCAACCTGGGAGAAGAGTCTTGGAGGAAAATGGAAATGACCTGGGGAAGGAACAAACCTCAGTTTCAATGGCATTGGGTGGGAGGTCTGCGGGGAAGAGGTGAAGGAGATGGAGCCAGGAGGGCTGTCGAGTACAGACGTGGGGAATGCCACCAGGCAAATGGGGACATTGGATGCTGATTCCCAGGGACTCTCCTCGTGGCATGCGTGCTTAGTGGGGCAGATGAGAAAGCACCTGTGTTAGCGAAGGAGCTCCTGACGTTGACTGATTTACTTCTCCGGTGACGGTCGGCTCTGCTGTGGGCTGGGACCACCTAACGGCAGTATCTGAAATCTGAAGTCCACCCACATGCTTGCTGTTGTTATATTGGGTCACAACGGACTGATAATTTATGGAAATATTTCATCATAGTCCAAAACAGAGACAGAAACTTCCAAAGAGTATTTGTTTGGATGTTTGGGAAGGATTCGAAACACAGAAATGGCAGTTGACGTGTGACATAAACCCAGCAACGGAGGCTCAGAGGCTGCAGGTCGCGGTAGTTCCATCTTCCAACGACCCCAGGCAGGGTGAGAGTTAGTGGGGAAAACAAAGTCAACTAACAGCTTCTGTTCCTCTTACCCCTTAACGAGGGCACCTCCCACAGGGCAGACGGGCAGTTTCTGGTATGTACCTCGGCTGGGCTGTTGAGTAGGTGAGTGAGCTAGTGGGGGCAGGAAGGGACCCCCTCAGAGGTACAAAAGGTCTCAGAAAGAGATTCCTCCTTCTTCCTCACTCATTGATTCCCGGAGGAAATCATTGCATCTCCTTGCATTCTATCTGATACTTTTCACAGAGTGGTGGACTAAGGATTTTCTCATCATCACCAAAAGCTGAATGAGAAGGCTGGAGATGGAAAACACAGGGGGGCGTATTGCACACAGAATGCTTGCTCTTCAGTCCTCCTGGGATGTGTCCGCCTCTCCACTCACCAGGTAACCCCCACCCTCTCTGTAAGGCCCTCTTTAAGCCTCTCCTCCTCTGGAGCCTCCCTTGGCCACTTCTCCCAAGGCTGCCAAGATGGCAGCAACTCTCTCTAGCACTGTAGAATCTCAGCCATCCTCCTCCCTCCCCTCACCAAGCTGGTTCCTAATCAGTAGTCTCTCCCTTGATCAGAGGACAGACGATGACCCAGCCATTATCCTTGCATATCTCAATAAATGCTTGCTGAGTGAAAAACCGACAGTCTTTTTGGTACCTGCTGGGAATTCCAGATGGAAAATGTCACCACTGAAGTCTTTCTTTCTTGCTTTGCCCTCAGTGGGGTCTACCTGGCCAGGGACCTGACCCCTTGGCCTTTGAGGTAGAGCAGAGAATAAACATGTGTCAGGACTTATGGGAACCCAAAGATCATCTGACCTAAACTCCTAATTTTATAGATGAGAAAACAGGACTTTCCAACACTGATCCTGATTTAACCACGTCTCTTGAGTGCACAGCACTCTTGGTGAGATACATTTATATTTGGAAATATATAAGCCATTGGATAGGAAGGGATTCCTACAACTGCATGAAGTAATATAGATCATTGGCTCTAGAAGCAAGAGACCTTGGTTTGAGTCCCAGCCCCTCCGTGGCTTTGGGTAAGCCAAGTAAATTTTCAGCCTCTCTCCTCATCTAGAAAATGGACGAGTATTATTGTTATTATAATGCTTTCATCACAGGAATATTGTGAAACATTTGAGCTGAAGGCTCCTTGAAATTTGTATACATCTTCTAAATGCTATCTATTGTTTTGTTTGTTCTTATTCTCAATACACCCAAGGCTATTGAAGAAGGGAGAAGACATATTACAGTTTGGCAGTGAACTTTATAAATACAGAAACTTAATAAAGATGGGATACCCGAGGATGCCCAGGATCATTTGATTTGCAAAGACTTGCTAGGAGTGCGGCTGGATCCACACGCACTCAGAAGTTGCCAGGTGGTGGCTGATCTGGTTGCATAAGAGCCCAAGGCCACAGGCTGTGAAACATTAGGGTCACCCCTGTGATTCCGGACATGTTCTCTCGGCCCAGGTTCAGACCTCTGCCTCATCTGAGAAGGAGAGCTGTATCCGTTGCCTGGACACCCACCTGGAAACATGTGACTTGGGTGTCTTTCTACCACCAGAGAGTGCAGGACACCATCTCCCTAGGTTCTTGCATATTAGCAGGAGCTTTTCAAGGATGAATTTTACAAATCAGAATTTCATACAAGAATAAAATTAAGAAAGTCAAGCAAGTTTAGATTGCCTCAAAAGGTGCAAAAATGACTCCTTCTGGAAGTATGGGCCCTTGAGTTAATCTTCAATCCATGCTGACTCAACCCTCCAGGACAGCTACAGTCTAAGTCAAGGGTCTGGGCCCAAGGTCCTCCAAGTCTCTCAATCCCCTTGGCTGTCTTTTTCTGCCTTGCTGCAAAGAGAACAGCAAGGCCCTACTCTGTCTTTGCCCCCCTCTGTCATTGCCTTGGGTGACAAACAGGTGAGGAAACAGGAGTGGTTGTGCAGTGGAGGCCCCAGGACACTGAAGAGACCCTGTACTTCCTCTCCCCTGTTTGGATAATACACAAAAGCCCTGCCACTTGGCACTCGATTATATATTTTCCTTTGTGAACAAACTACACATTATTTTCATGTACATGTCATTTATAAATTAGCAGGTTCAATGGCTGAGATGTCTGGTGATTTTTCTGGATTTATACAAAAGGAGAACACTGCTCTCGATTCATCTGTTTTTTATATAACCATTTATAATGGATTCCCCTCAAACACAAGAGCAATGCATGCCCAATTCATACATTTACTCATTTTGCAACAGGTTTATTTGCTGTCTTCTGTGTGCCAAGAGCTGTTCCAGGCACTGGAGAAATAGCAGTGAGCTAAAGAGACAAAAATCGCTGCCCTCACCGAGCTTAGAGCCCAGTGAACTCTAGATGCAAAAACCAAAATTCAGGGAAAAGACGGTGAAACATCATTCTTAATTTCAACTCCTAATGGTTTAGAAACGCCCTTCCACTGCTCCTTTTCTTTTAATGTCTTCAATCTTACATCTTAGTAATTTTTGAAAAATAGGTAATATAGTCCATTTTATCTACATGTCTGTATATTTGAACATTTTAATAATAAAATTTTAAATCTGGGTAATCCAGGCACCTACGCCCTTTCTACCTGCGTCCGCTCTCTAGAGGAAAACAGGTTGCCCTCCAAGGCTTCTGTCTGTTCTTCCAGAATTATTCTGTGGATGTTAAAGCACACTTCCCTACCTGCTCGGAGTCCTACCTGTGAATCCTAAGAAGCTGGGCCCCCCGGACAGGATCCGCCAGCTCAGCCTCACCCCGGATGGTTTGGGGAAGTGTGCAGAGGGGCAACCAGCCGTGGTAGCAGAGCACTTCCTCAAGGTTGGGGCTGCTTCTGTTCCCTCGGAACTTGGCCTGTGCCCATGACCTGGGCCAAGACTGAGAAGGCCTGGGCTCTAGCCAGCAGGAGCATGTCCTCTCCCCCTGTACGACCAGTCCAGGTATAGAACCATGACCTTCCTGAGCCCCAGCATTCATATTGGTGATAGCGGATGATGGTCTCTGCCTGGCTTCAGAAAAGTTTCTGTGGGTCAAGTAGTGTCTCACAGAGTCCTGCTCGTAGTGTATTTGTACAGTAAAAAGTGACCCTACAGCAGAAGTCCTCCCCTCGGAGGCAGATTAGGATCGCCTGGGGAGATATCACATATGTATATACTGATGCCCACGCCCCACCCATATGCACCAATTAAATCAGCCTCACTGGAGGCAGAGCCCAGTTTGAAATCTCCCCAGGTGGTTCCAACGGGCAGCCAGGCTGTGGACCAGGACTCAGGAGCACACCGACCTGGGCAGAGTTTTGCAGAATGAGTCATGTAGACAGGAATGTCAATTAACTTGTGGTATGTGGGCTGTTTTTGCCATTCCAATTTCAGGGGGCATGGTTGTCACAGGTTTGTTTTTAAGATCATGAGTGTTTAATAAAAGTCTGAAAGAACATCATAAATAAGCCAGTGCTCGTAGCTGGGGGAGTGTCTTCGTGGAAGAGGCACCCATTGGGTGCTGTTGTACAGGGATGTTCCATTTGCCATACACAGGAGTGTCCATCTAGCTGCACTCTGGTGACCTGTGCTCTTTGCTGCTAGTGTGTTATTCTCTGTTAAAGCTTTGAGAGTCTCTCTCTCTCTCTCTCTCTCTCTCTCTCACTCTCTCCACACACACACACACACACACACACACACACACACACACACACACAGATGGCCACAAAAAGTTTAGTGGTAGTTACCTCTCAGGTGGTTAGAATTCAAGCACTTTTCTACATTGTTTGAATATTTTACTGTGAGAAGGCATCATTTTACAAAAGCAAAGAATTTATTTAAAAGAAAGTAAGTGGAGAAGAAAGAGAGGGCACAGGAAATGGAAGAGGGGAGAGACATTTTTTCTTTTATCAGGATGGCTCTGTTGGTGTCTCCTGCTTTTAGAAAAGCAAATAGTCATGATTCGATCACTTCTTATTGCAGACCATTCCCTAGCAAGTGGTATAACCAGCCCCTGGTAATGGCGTTTCACCCTCTTCTTCAGTGGCCCTCCCTAGTCCTGAATAATTTTACTGGACTCTTATTGGTGACTCTTTTGTTATTGATTGCTTGATGGGAGAAGAAGAAAGTGTTTTTATCTGTCGATATATCTTGTTAACTCCAAAAAAAAAAAAAATTTGAGTACACCAGTGACTATTGCCCTGTAAACAATGACCAGGTCCCCATTCGACGGAGAATTATCCACAGCTGTGTCAACAGAGGTTGCATGCTCCCTGTCCACCAGGGTGGCTACTCACAGCACTTGGAGAAATAGGTGGAAAGTTCCTGTTGTTTAGTCCGAGAATGACTGTGGATTTCTCCTGCTTCCTTCGGAGTTGGAAACATACCTGGTGGGAATGGTCCAGGCTCCCATCTCACCGGGCTCCCACTCTGCGTACAAGGCAGGCTGAGAGTGGAGTTTGCATGATGAGAATTCTCAACTCCCCTCCCCAGCAAAACGCACTCTGAGAATTGACTTCTGTATGGAAGCAGCTTTCTTTTCATGCACACGTTTGGTTCCTGGGGCTGGGAGCAATCCTCACACTGCCATCTTACTGTCTCTTCCCTTCTGAGTGAGTGCAGTGGGGACAACACCACATGAAGAGAGGACTCGCGTTCAAGTGCAGGCTCTGTGTGAGCTTGAGCCTTGAGACCTTCGTCTCAGAAATGGGGGCAACGTGGGGATGATGGTTTTCGCTCAGGTCATTGGGAGGAGTCCAGGAACTGGGACAAGTGAAAATCCAACTTCGCAGCCAGTAAACCACCCTGCCGCAAGAGACAGCTTTGCTGGGGCCACGTTCTCGTTTCCTGTTTTCACTTCATCTTCTATTCTCCTCACTAGTCCTGGCCGCCATCTGCCTGGCGCTCCTGACACCAGATGAGGAGGGTTCACTTTACGGGGCTTGGAGGATGAGGAAGAAGGTACCAAACCACTTGTTTATTTGTATGCTTATTATTTGTCTCATCACATCACAATGTCAACTCTGCGAAGACTTTCTGCTGTGCCCACTGTGGTAGTCCGGCAGCTGGGACAATGCCTGGACCCCTTTACCAATATTATCAATTATCAATCTTATATTAATATCGATATTTATAACCAGCATACTATTAATTATATAATTACATATAACTTCTATTGTGTAATATTATCAATTATATAATAATATACCATCAATAGTATAAATCACAAACCCCCGTAAGGGGGAGCCCCTAGGGAATAAATGCCTGGAGGACTCCCCCCGCCCAACCCAGGAGAAAACGTTACATCAGCTCTGCTTAAAGGGTCACAGTCCTCTGGAGACATGGTACTGGGACATTCAGACTTCAGGCATTAGTGCCTGACAGTGCCTCAGTGACATGCAGCCCTCAAACCTGCCTGTCACAGGGCTGCTCCCCCCTCACCATGACAAAGCTAGAACTCCATGCCTTACGTATGTTCTCACCAAAATCTCTGGGCTCCCATGATGGCCTGCACAAGACTTTCCATCTCTCTTAATGTTGCTTTTTTATGAACTCCAGAGAAATTTTCTATTCTGCATGGAATGTCCAAAGCATTCTTTTTAAAAAATTCTACTGATCTCACTCCCATTTTACACAGCTGGATGGATTTCCTCTGCAGGGGGAGCTTGTAAGGGCTGGGAGTTCCATAAGTTCCCTTAGCTGAGGCCCCACTCAGAGAGAAAGGAATTATCTTAGGGCTTCCTTCCTTCTGCAGGGGGTTCTGCGAGCCAGGTACGTGGCCCTGGTATGAAACCGGGAACGCGTTTTATGTGCCTGGTGCACACTGAGTGCCCATCACGTTTTCACTGGGCAACCAAAACACACAGGACAGTAAACTTGTTCTTTCTAGAACCTGGATTATAGAGGGCATGGGAAACTTGAAATAGGAAAAATGGAGTTGAGGTTTGACCTTGAATAGGAGTGGCCACTCAGCGTGTTCCAGGCTACCTGCTGGATATCACAGGACAACAGACCCAGGCCAGAGGCAAAGGAAAATTCTGCCGGCCAAACTAGAGTTTAGGTGTCCACTCACCAGGAACCTGTACTTTGTGAACGTGATTTTTTTCATGTCCTTTGCCTGTGCCCCTTTTGTTTTCTTTTAATTTTTAAAAAAGTTCCTCGTGAAAATGCCTCCATCCTGTCCCAGCTCTTCTAAGGGAAGACAAGGAAAGGTCTGGAAGCTGCCTTGAGCCAGAGACAAAGGAGACAAGAGAAGCCTGGCTTGGGAAGGGCTGTGATCCCCCCAGCACGTGTTTGTGTGGCTTTCCCAAACCCAGGGAACCCTGTTCTCTCAGCTTTATCCTTACAACCATTACATAAGCAAGGTCAGCTGGAGAGAATTTACAGACCCTCCTTGGGGAGGAAAAAACTTGATGGGAACCCACCAGGGCTGCTCTCCTCCTCTGCAGACGGACAGCCCTCCACCAGCACTTACCAAAATGGATTCATTCCGGGGGCCAGGGTTCCTGGGCGGGGGCAGGCATTTCTCAAAGAGAGGGTTTCAAAGTCAAAGTAGAAAAGCAGTCTTTACCACAGCACATGTCAGAGTGGTTTCTACTTGTAGCAGACTGATGAATGGCCCCCAAAGTTTCGGGGTCGTAATCCCTGGATCCACATATAGTAAAAGGGTCTTTGCAGATGTGATTAAATTAAAGATCTTAGAATAAGAGATTATCCTGCATTATCAGGGCAGACCCTAAATGAAATCACAAATGTCCTTAGAAGTGGCAGGCTGGGGGATATTTGACACAGATGGAAGAGGAGAAGGCAATGTGACCGTGGAGGCAGAGACTAGTGTGACGTGGCCACAAGTCGAGGAAGCCAGCAGCCACCAGGAGCTGGAGGAGGTGAGGACCGAGTCTCCCCTGGATCCTCCAGAGGAGGCTGGACACCTTGATTTTGACGCAGCAATACCAGCTTCCAACTTTTAGCTTCCAGAACGGTGAGAGAACAAAGTTCTGTGTTTTAAGCCATCAGGTTTGTGATAATTTGTTACAGTCTCCACAGGAGACTGTTAATTTAAAACTGTGAATTTCCTGAAAGTTTGGGACTCCTGTTGAATCTCTATTGCCTAAATAAGACCGGGCTCTGGTGCATGCTCAATTCATATTTGTGGGATAAGTGTTGGATGTTCATGAGTCTCCAAGAGGAGGGTAATAATTTGTGGTGCTTCCCAAATCTATTTACTAAAAAAAACCTTTTTCCAAAAAAAACCTTTGGGAAAAAGGGTGCCCAACCCGGGAAAAAACGAATTTTTTTTTTCCTGAATCTTCGGAAAAAATGTGAAGGGGGGTTGTTTAAATGGTGTATTATACAGTACTGGCTCCTCAACTAGTCATCTGGTTTCTGCCCTTGGCACACCCAGCATTTTACAAAGTGTCCCATTTTTCGTGGGTGATGGGACACACTTGTGGCTGTTGATGCTCAGATTGTGAGGAAAAATATTTGTGGGAGTGAATGGCTCTGATCACACATTTGTATTAACAAAAATGTGCTGCTTTGAAATGTTTAAATGCTACACAGGCACTATTTATAGATTCTCCGTTTAAAAGGAGAGGCAGTCAGAAATGTCATGCCTGCCCAGCTTTACAGTAATAACACTATTTATTGCAGGGATACAAATAGTAACGCCAGCAATATTTAGCAGTGGCATCCAGCCTCCCATTTCCAGCACATGCGAACGCGGTGTTTTGTGTGTCAACTGCAAATTATCAATTACAGTTCTTCTGAAGGGAGCCAACTTCCTTTCTTCTCCAAGGTGATTGGCGGTGTCTACAAGAATGAGAGAAGCCCTTACTCTCCTTGCCTTCCTCAGTGTGTTTATTTTAGGCGTTTAAAACAAAAATGCACACAGATGTTACTCAGATTTGTAGGGACTCTGGATCCAGGGGCTACAGTGGATGCAATTCTTTCACAGCACACAGTAACACATAGCAGTGCAGCCTGCTGAGCCCTGCGCACGTGCTAGTTTGAAGTTGGTTCACAAGATGCCATCCTGGGAAGGAGATCGAGAAACACAGGAACGAACTGGTGAATAGTCCAAGCAAAAGGCAGGTGGTAGTGATGGCTGTGTTGAAACCATTTCTAGTCTCTGTTTAAGGAAGATTTTGTTGTTCTTGTTTAAAGTGCTTGGTTCCACCACCCCCACCCCCAGAAAAGATAACGGTCTTGACAAATTCTAAGAAGCTCTGGAAGAGAGGGTGTTATGCACCGAGATGGAAGGAGTTTGCTGAGAAGCACAATTATATTGAAATGATTAGTAATGAAAGGTCAAACTTCAGAAAACAAAAAGATACCTAAGAGAAGAAGAGACATTTTTAACTCGAAGATCACAGGATTCAAAGAATGAAGTTATCATACATGTCTCCCTTTCCAATAGTCAAGAAGATTTAGTTGTGTTTGGTTAGCAAGGTAAGTTGCAGTAATGGACCATATTTGTTGTGTCACAAGATAATCTGCATTTTCCCCGGGTTCTTTTGATAAAGTCAGGTCATTTGGAAAGAACAATGTTCTGGGTATAGGACAGAGTAAGAGGCTTTATAGGGTAATTCCTCTCTGCTAAGACAGTCTAAGATATTGATGTAAAAAATCAGAAATCTAGAGACTATTTAGCTAATACATTAAAGCTGGAGAGAGAAAGAAATCAACCCTTCTTAGGAGCTATGTAAAAACAAAGACTAAACACTTTAAATGTAAGCGAAAACCTTATTCAGTACACACCATTAATAGCAGGAAAACCATTAAAGCACCTGTCCCTTCTCCTGAAAAGAACAACCACAAGAATAACTCAGAATATAGATGACCTTCCGTTTTCAAATAAAGAGGAATGGGACAGAACAACCACTGAATCTGCTGGAGTTTTAAAAGCATAAAGTGTAGTGGTTGCTTTAACCAGAATAATTTAGAACAGACTAGAAGCAGTAAAAAAGAAAAGAAAAAGACAGCACTCCAGAACCGAAATCACTAAAATAAAGGATAAACTGGGAAATCAAGTGTACAGTAATGAAAGATTAACCCCTCCACGGATAACATGAAAGAAAAAAAATAGAGCAAAGAACTCTGAATTTCCAGCGTGGCTTTCCAAACCTGGCAGCGAGTGGCAAGGGGTCAG
The DNA here is from genome assembly GCF_000956105.1 of Propithecus coquereli. Classification (NCBI taxonomy): domain Eukaryota; kingdom Metazoa; phylum Chordata; class Mammalia; order Primates; family Indriidae; genus Propithecus; species Propithecus coquereli. The sequence goes on from NW_012144967.1 coordinate 937,347, forward strand.
TAGACGTTAGCCATTGTTGATACTATTGCTCCTACGGAAACAATTAATGTCCCAGACCATAATTTAAACTATAAGCAAATAGAATTTCCACAAGAGATTAAAGAGCTTAGATTGGACACTGAAACAGACAGTGCTGCATATACGCTTGATTTTATAGGCATTTAAAGTATTCCACATTTCATTCCAAAAAAGAATCTCAGCTGTGTGGGGCAGTTACATAACAGACAAGCTATAAATAAAGAAAGAATTAGATCAATCGATATATAAATAAATGAATTCTGGGGTAACAGAACCATCCCCAGAGGTTGGCCCCTTTGACCACTCTTAGCAACCCTTTGAGAGTTACCTCAGTCTTTAGGAGAAGATACTGCAGTCGGTGGCAGAGCTAAATTTTGAATTCCAAACTCCATGCTCCTCCCAGCAAGGGCCCACAAAGTCTGACAACCACAGAAAGGCAGCCAGCTAGTAATTCTAAAATTTCCCAGTTGAGAACAGACTATGCAACCATGTTTTCTCAGAGTTAAGTGTGAAATGAATACAAGGCAGTGGCATGCTTTTACCTGTTCTACTCATGTTCTTATTTAAAATGTAATAAAGACTGGTGATTTTCTGCTTTTAAAAAGTGCTTTAGATTAGGATGAGAGCAAATGTGGTAGTTGAGACTGTAAATTTCCTAAAGGCAATGGAAAACTATATATGGTCTTCCTAAAAAGAAAAAAAATAGATTTTCTACCAAAAAAAGAAAATAGAGAGAGATTCTCATAGATTTTCTATCAGATTTGACAGCAGAAAACCCTGTAGAAATTCCTGACTGCACATTTCCCCTCCAAATAGCATTTCCAGAGTTATGGCAATAAATGCTCTGCATCAGTGGCAGAAAAGTACACAAATTATTTTAAAAACTATTATCTCAGATATATGAAGAATGGAAAAAGGAAAAGAGGAGAAAGCAGGTGTACAGTGCACAAAGTTCTAAGTGTAAGATTTTTCCGAACAATTATTAGTATATA
>NW_012144967.1:939101-939594 GCF_000956105.1 Propithecus coquereli
AAAAAATAACTAAATACCAATGAAACAAAGATTCTAACTATCACCTGGTCAAAGAAACTTAAAATATAACAAGAAATCATTTTAAATTAGGAAAAATGAAGATACTATTCATCAAATCTTTCAACTTAAAGAGAAGATATATTTAGAGAAAATATATTGCTTTAAATGCTTTTATTAAGCATCTACTTTTACTTTAAGAAAAGTAAAATTTAAAAAGCTAGAAATATATTCCGAGATACATATTTCTAGGTAAAGAACCAAGCAAAAACCTCAAGGAAAAAAACACATGCAGCAATAAACAAATTGGTTTTCTGAAATTTTCACAGAAGAAAGAGTCTGTGAAATGCTAAAGCAGAGCTCTCTGACTTTGAAAACACACACCAAAAAAAATTGAATTCACTAGCAGATTTAGTGAGATGAAACCCCCAGAAAATTTTAAAAACTCAATAAAAGGAGACTAGGGATTGTGTTGCCCATTTACAATGGTTATGTA
>NW_012144967.1:941672-942273 GCF_000956105.1 Propithecus coquereli
GAGTCAGTCCCCTTCACAGTGCTGACAAAAAGCATATAATATTCCAGAGTTTTCCTAACTCAAGATGTAAAAACAAAACTAGAAAATGCTAAACTTTAAAAGGAGATACAAAGAAAGATGAACAACTGCACTGCATCAGGTGATTGAATATAAAAAGGAATATATTTTCTTGCAAGTTAATTTTTAGATTTACTTTCAGTTAAACCTATAAAAATCTGATAAAAACCATTCCAACATTATGTCTGAAAAATAAATAAGTATGAGTGGCAAATACAGTTTTTAAAGATTTTTCCTCATTATAAAATACCAAAAACAAATAAAATAAAATGCATGCTCATTGAAAAATTTTACAAAACACAGAATAGTGTAAATAAAAAATTAAAAACTACTATGGCTTTGGTTAAAATAGAGAAACAAATTTAAACACAATAGAGAATGAAGAAGTAGACAATCATATATAAGAATTTGGTAAATGATAAATATGAACAAAGCAAATGGAAAAATAATAATTATTTAATAAGTGTTCTGGAGATAACTTAGAAATCAGAATGAAGAAAAAATTAACTAGACCCAGAACTTCAAACCCATTACCATAATAAAC
>NW_012144967.1:943098-955231 GCF_000956105.1 Propithecus coquereli
ATGTGTAAAACTATGGACAAAGGTGGTTAAAATCCACTAATGTGTGTATGGATAAAAATCAGAAAAAAGGCTTAAAGTAATAGGAATAATCCAATGGTTTAATCAAAGGTGAATCTTGTTTTTAAATTGGTTTGCTAATAAATTAAATTAAATTCTTAGGTTAAAGAATAGAAAAGGAAAGGATGAATCCTTAAACTTCAACTAGTGTAGGAGTCACACACTTTCTGGGATGAGTTTTTCAAATCACACCTTAGGAAGACCACCTACCGGATGGAATAAGATATACATTCGCCCCATTTTGGGGGCGGACAAAGCAAAAGAAAATGGTTTCAGATATGGGATCTCTGCCACTTCTCTCATTCATTTCCTGGGGATCATTTTCCTTCAGCAAAATTGTTCAAAGAAGCATTGTGGGTTATTCAAGGATCCTAAAGCCAAATCTCTTGATTTAGGTGAGTATCTCTATGCATCTCTAAGATATTTTGTTTAAAAAGTCAAACAAACAAACTTACATTTCCATCAAAAACAGCTCCATTCTTCCACTCCCTCTTGTATTGATGTTAAGTCTGTGTGTGTGTGTGTGTGTGTGTGTGTGTGTGTGTGTGTATGATTTTGGGGATGCATAGGGGAGGTTAGGGGTCTTTGGGGGCAGTGATTCTTGCTTGCTCAGCCAAAGGAGTTTTGAGGACAAGGATTTCGTGAGTTTCATCTCTATATGACACAACCTAGCCCAACGCTGCTCCTACATAAACCACTGTTGATGAAAATAACCAAGCCAAAAAAACAAAAACAAAAACAAAAAACCTAAAATAATTAAAAAGGAAAGCAACAAATTAGAAATGATAGACTAGACAGCAATAAAAAATAAAAAAATATAAATGAAGTATATGCACTGTTTAAGAAAATTTATCCCAAACCATTTGTTATCAAAGCCATTTATTATTAAGATGCAGTTCACACTTTTCATTCTTGGGGTATCTACAACATCAACATACAGCATCTCTGTGCATTTTAACCCCTTACTTTCAGAGAGGGCACACAAAATCCTAGCTTATATTCTTTTCAGAAGGGTTGTTTGAATGTAAGCCCTTTAATAGTCAGTTCTTTTTAAAGTTTGCACCTTGACCTGACATTTTCGCATCCAAAAAGTTACAAGTCTGTTGGAGAGTGGCTACATTTGTGGAAAAGCAGTGTGGGCTATCACGGAGAGCTTTCTGGACATGGAGGCAGAAGTCTTCGGCTCGAGTTCCTGCTTTGTCCAGCCTCCCAAACCTCAGAGTCCTCTCATATAAAATGGGGCAATAAGCATGACAGTGCATGGACTACCAATCTTACATATTAGTTCCAAGACTCAAAAAATGTTCTTCAACTAGCTAACATATTTAAATGTTCAGGTGCTATACAAACTGAAGTTATTCTTTTACAATACCTGAAGACAATATTTCTTATACTTTATAATCTGAGTGCTGTTTAAGAATTGAGCACTCAGTATAAAAAGTACCAAGCCCCAGGCAACACAGTGGTCTGTCCCTCCCACCCTGCCTCCCCGTCCCTATGCCCAAGCCTGGCCCACCCACTCGCATGAGCTACAAAATTCCTATCTGGTGCCCCAGCAGCTCACTGTCCTGATCCTTGTACTCCCAGCTAGCATCCGACCAGATCCCAGCATCCTCACCCCTGCTTCCCACTGCCCCCTGTTTCAGACGGTGTTCTATGTCTTTGGCAATCCGCAGGCTCCCCTTAAAGCTTATTTTAGGAGCTCACCGCTCCTGCCCATTTCTGGGTTGAATTTGCACCTGTGATTTTTCTTCTCCCTTATGGCCCCAGACTGCTCCCCTTCTGGCCCACAGGGGTTCATTAAGAATGGATCTTGAGGATTGAATGGGTCTGTACTTAAAGAAGTAGGTGAGCAAAAGTATTTTATGGCAAAGAGCATAGCAGGAGCAAAGACTAAGAGGCTGGAAAGTGCTGCACATGCTTCTTGGTGTGGCTGGAGAAGCCTTGGATGGCTAAGGATGCCAAATGTAACTCCCCGGGCAAGGAGAACCCACAGGCATCTCCATTCAGATGAAGGTGTTAGAGAACAGCTCATAATTTTAACCTGGCAAATTGCTATTGAATTCTTCCATCCATTTTTTAATCTATAAAAAGTTATTATTTTCTTTTCTATATCAATAGTATCATTAGTCCACTGTCATTTCCTTCCTCCCTCCCTCCTTCCCTCCCTTCCTTCCTTCCTTTGTCCTCCTCTTTGTTTTTTCTTTCTTTTTAGAGACAGAGTCTCACTCTGTTGCCCAGGCTGGAGTGCAGTGGCGTCATCATAGCTCACTGTAACCTCAAATTCCTAGGCTGAAGCGATCCTTCTGCCTCAGCCTCCTGAGTAGCTTGGACTACAGGCACACACCACCATGCCCAGCTAATTCTTAAATTTTTTTGTAGGGACAAGGTCTCACTATGTTACCCAGGCTGGTCTCAAACTCCTGGCCTCAAGGGATCCTCCTACCTTGTCCTCCCAAAGTGCTGGAATCACAGGTATGAGACACACCACCAAGCCCAGCTCAATGTCATTATATTTTTATGAAATTTATTCTTATCAATTTCCAAGAGACTTTATAAGATGTAATACTCAGTGTTGGTGAGGATACAATAAAATCTTCTCCTAATTGGCTGTTGAAAATGTAAATAACAAAACTTCCTGTGGTGCAATTAATAGTACATATGCATTAAGAGATTTTTTTTTAATCCATATTCTTTGACCTGGTGATTTTACTTTAAGGAATTTATCCTAAGGAAATAATCAAATGCTCAGAAAAGGTTTGTACAAGAACGTTCACTACACAGTTATTTAAAATGGAGAAATATTGAAAACATTTTACATATCTGACAATAGTTGATAGGTTTGAATAAATTAAGGCTCACAGATAAGATTGGGTTCCACTAACTATGATAACATACAGGGAGAAAAGCAGGCTACCACACGGCATGATCCCGTGTGTATCTGCATACATACATGCATACGGCCAGAAGACAGAAAATGCATAGCATATTAGTCTCCTATTACCACTACATGGTGTGATAACAGGTGGTTTTAATTTTATTTTACGTTATAAGATCTTCCAAGGTTTCTTTAATGAGTATTTGTCCCATTATTAGGAGAGGGGCTTGAAGATACCTCTTTTTAAATTTTTTATTGCAGTAAAATACACATAACATAAATTTTGCCAGTTTAACTAAAGTGTACGATTCAGTGGCATTAATTACATTCACAATGTTTTGCAACCATCACCACTATCATTTATTTCCAAACTTTTTCATCTTCTGCAAATGGAAACTATGGGCCCATTAAACAATTCCCCATTTCCCTCTCCCCTCATAACCTCTAATCTACCTTCTGTCTCTAAGAATTTTCTTATTTTAGATGTTTCATATAAGTGGAATCATGCAATTTTTTTTCTTTTGTGTCTGGTTTATTTCACTTAGCATAGTATTTTGTAGGTTCATCCATGCTGTAGCATGTATCAAAATTTCATTCCTTTTTAAGGATGAATAAATATTCCACTGTATGAATTGCCATATTTTGTTTATGTATTCATCTGTTGACGGACACAAGTTCTTTCCACCTTTCAGCTATTGTGGATAATTCTGCAATGAGCATTAATGTGCACGTATCTGTTTGAGCCACCACTTTGAATTCTTTTGGGTATGTACCTATGAGTGTAGTTGCTGGGTGATAATTCTGTGATTAACTTTTTGAGGAAACTTCTACTTTTTTATCAAAAAAGTGACATTTTAAATTTCTGTGTGATTAGGCTTTCAAGAATATAGTGTAGCAAGGGGAAGTTTGATGTCAGTATCTATCGGTTGTAAAATCGAATGCCTCAAAATGTTGTGTATTTTACACATGCCCACCCCTGCTAGAGACTTAGGCCAGCTTTTAGAAAATGTCAATATGAATTTAATTTATCCAAATATCCGTAAGAGCTTTATGTATGCCAAGCATTTCAGGGCTAGAAGCTAAAAGAAACTTTGTGATCAGTAACTCTTTTTGGAATGCTTCAAGTTGCAAAATCACCCCTGAGAAAACCACATCATTTACTTTATTGCAATCTTTTGCCAACACTTAGATCTTTTCCTCACATTTCCACACACTAAATTTTCAGTTCCAAGCAAACTCCAAGTATTTTCATTTAGGAGTTTTTTGTTATTTTTTTTAATCAGAATGTTACTTTAAAAATTTAGTCTGAAATTCAATACTGTTTAGTTTAAAGAAAATTTTCTTAGGTAACTTGTCAGAAAAGCATGATTGATTGCTTATGATTTGAATATTTTAAAAACGAGAATCATGGAATTTAATGAAGTGTATTGTTTTCTCTTGGGCTTAAGACATCTACAAAGGATCCAATTCAAATATGATGTTTAACCTTCCTGAATTTTTTCCACAAAAATCTTTTTCTTCTTAATCTGGCAAAAGAAGTAAATCTGGCCAACAGTTGTCAGGACAGGAGATATTCCTTTTTGTCTGCTTTGAAAACTCTAGTGTACACAGAGAAGGTTCTATAAGTAGAAGAATGGGTCTAGTATGGGTAGGAAAACAAGAATCTCTATAAACATCCGAGTTTCGAACTTTTCTAGTTGTACAATCTGAAACCACAGGTACATAGGATGTATTCCATAAAAAAAGTAATCTACTGTGTTTTATAGTGGAGCAGACATATTTTTTTTAAATGGGCTTATATGGAGAGTAGAGACATTGGGTGGAGAACATAAAAGTAGAAATTTAATAAGCAAAGGATTCGTATCTAGAATGCATAAAGAATTCCTATAAATCAATGAGAAAAAGATAAACAATTCAGCTTAAAAACTGACAAAAGGTTGAACTGGTAATACTCAGAAGAGGAAATTGGAATGGCCAATAAGAATCTAAAAATGTGCTCAGCTTCACGAGCAATTGGGGAAATGCAAATGAAAGCAACCATGAGAAGGCATTTTATATCCTTGATATTGATCAAAATAAAAGGTCTAATGACATCGGGTATTAGCACGAAAGCAGGGAAATAAGGACTCTCATCTCCTGGTGCGAGTGTAAATTGTTAAAACCACTTTGAAGAGTAAGTTGGTAAAATCCAGAATAGTTGAGGATGTGCATGCCCCGGGGCCCAGCGATTCTACTGGTTGGCATGCACCCTGGAGAAACGCTTACACGTGGGCTTAAAGAAACACATACAATGTCCTCCACAAAATTAGCAAGGCTTATGGGAAAAAGACGGTTGGGGCACACTGATTGAAACCTATAGAACTTTGTTATGCAGGCGCTAACAAAAACAAAAATATTTTAAAATTTATGACAAAAAGAGAGTTAATCTGCTGCTGGCGTTAGTCCCCAGCATCCCAGAGACCCGCCCTCTGGATCCTTTAACTTGAGGCTCCCTGGGCAGATAGGTATATGTGAGCAGTTGCCGCTAATAGAGGGCATTTTCATCAAAATTAAACAAATAGCCCTGAGATAGCCTTCTGTAATGGTGTATTGTTTTAATACCGAGAGAAATGCTTCCAATTTCTTAATTTTCCTCATCTGCACTCCCAGGAAAACTTAGCGGTCCTCAAAGCCACTAGATCGGTCACTATTTGCTCTGAAAGAAGATTTTTCAGTAGATTTTCAGCTCCAGGTCTTTATTCTTTGCTGAGATCTTCTCTTTTAATCACTTTAAAACAGTAACGTTTTGGGAAAAAATCATGTATGAGCTAACATGACTTCCATGTTCTAACATCCTTCCCGTATTTACCAATTGTGTATTAGGTAATTTGTGCAAAAAGTAACCCAAGTTGTAATACAGATGTGCATTACAGCATTGTTTGTGGTAGCAAAGAGCTGGGCAGGAGGAACTTCAATGCCCCTCACCTAGGAATGGATAAGTAAAACATGGTATATTCACATCACGGGATATTATATAATAACTAAGGCAAATAAACTAGATCTATATTATCAACATAAATAGATCTTGAAAACATAATATTAAGTATAAAAAGCAAGGTACAGAATATGTAAAATTTTTGAAATCATATAAAACAATACTAAGTGGGAGGCTGAGACAGGAGGATCATTTGAGGCTAGGAGTTCGAGTCCCGCCTGGGCAACATAGTGAGACCCCCATCTCTAACAAAAACAAAACAAAAACAATACCAAGGATTAAGGATTATATGAAGTAAAAGTACAAAAATATAGATCAGAAAGATGAATACCAAAGTGATGGTCCTCGTTTTCTTGGCAGTGGGCAGGAAGAGAATAAAAACAGGGAAAAGGACTTTTGTTTTTTGTAAACTTTATTTCTTTTAAACAAATAAGATTTAAAGCAAAAACAAGAAAAACATTTTGATTTGCTAAATCTGGCTCATGGGTAATGTGTCTCTTCAACACTTTTCTCCTTAATTTTCTATGTAAAAATTTTTCCCAATTAAAAAAATAGGAATTTAACTCAGTTTAGTAGACATTTACAGAATTTCTTGTGTATGCAATCACACCGTTAAACAACATCAGTGAAAGAAATGACACAGACTCTACCTATAAATCATTTACAATGAGTGGAGATGGTAAAAAGAGGTGTGAGGAGAGGGAGGAGAAGCTAATTCCACCTCTGGGGAGCCAGGACTGCTTTTCTTGAAAGACGGAAGGTTTTGTGGAGTGAATGAATAAATAGTGTTTAAGGGGGAGTTTTCTCTTTGAGGTATGACATGTTGTAGAAATAGAAAGTTTTTTGTTGTTATTATTATTCCTTTCTAATTGAAAACTCAAGAAAATAAGAAAAAGGAACCCAATAATGTCGTCATAAATAGCACAGGTAGCTGGATGTGGTGGTTCATGCCTGTAATCCCACCACTTTGGGAGACCAAGGCGGGACGATCACTTGAGGTCAGGAGTTTGAGTCCAGCCTGGGCAGCATAGTGAGACCCCATCTCCACACACAAAAAAAGTGAGACCCCATCTCCAGACACACAAAAAATTAGCTGGGCATGGGGGTGCATGCCTATAGTCTCAGCTACTAGGGAGGCTGAGGTGGGAGGATTGCTTGAGCGCAGGAGTTCGAGGCTACGGTGAGCTATGATCACACCACTACACTCCAGCCTGGATGACAGAGTGAGACCTTGTCTCTAAAAACAAACAAACAAACAAACAAACAAATAAATGGCACAGCTTTCCTCTGTGCCATTTATTCCACTACTTTTAAATGTTATTTAACTAAGACAGAACTTGCATTTACCCATTGAAAGAAGTTAACTCTGCATTGCTCAATAAATTCATTTTGTAAAATGTATTAAGAAATGGTAATTGTGTATTTAAGGTAGACTTTTTTAACACTGTAACATTATAAGTTGCATGTCCTTGCATGACCATTACGTTCTCCTTAGACTTCAGTTTCCCCATCTATAAAAACAGATGTGAAAGTAATGACCACTTCTATTGGTCAAGGAAAGGGACATGGTGCATCAGGTACAATGCCTGGTCCAGAGCTGGCACTGAACAAAGTAAGTTCTTTTTCTCTTCTTCTATAAGAATCTATTTGTATAGGTGACATCTATGTTGCGCTAATTACAAATACTCCTTATCCATTCAAAAATGTAAATATTCTTTTCATTGCAATTTTTTATTACAGTAAGAATTCTTTTTGTAACTGCGAAAATAATAAAAGCTACAATCTGTTTAAAGGATTCTGCATTACAAATACTTCCCCGCTTCTGAGAATTTTCTAATAACAGAAAGGTAGTGAACTCGGGGTCCAAAGAATGTTCACAGAGGGCCTTAGGGGTTGCTGAACCCTAGAAGTGTTTTGCAAAATTGTGTGTATGAATAGAGACAGACTCGTCCAGGGAAAGGACCCATAGCTTTTATGAAATGACTCCCTTTTACCTCAACTACTGCTGTAACCTTATTTTCTGTGCCTTTTACCATAACCTAGCTTTCATATAGCTTACCTACCTTTATGTTAATAAAAAAAATTAAGCAGGGGAATGAGAGTGGGGTTTGGGGACAAAGGAGAATAAATTGGTTAAAAAAAAAGGAGAGAGAGAGAGAGAGAGAGGATCCTGGTACAGACTGCTGAAGGGGAAGATAAGTGCCACCCTTATACCTGTGGCCCGAGAAGTAAGAAGCAAACAGTAGCCCAGTGGCAGCTGGTCCTTGATAAGCAGGCTAATGGGATGACATTTACCAGTAGATTCCACATACAGTATGTTGTTGGATAAATTCACTGGTGGCCCAATTTACCATTTATTTAGCACCTATTATATGCCCAGAGCTGAGCTAGGTACCGCGTGATGCAAGAAGAATAAAAAACCCCAGTTCTTTCTGTACGATATCATTGTGAGGGTTAGGCATACACACATGAGATAGGGGGGTAAAATGGAACAATAATGTAAGGATAATGCTGTACTCACAGCAACCAACATTTCCTCATTTAATCCTCACCAGAATTCAGTGCAGCTTTAGCTCATTTTCCAGGCAAGGAAACAGACCTTTAGAAGGGTTTGTGACTTGCCCATGTCACCTCGTAGCAGCACCAGTTCCCCAATTTTAGTTGCTGCCGCTGCTAGCTCTCTCTACAACCCCTGTTAACAAAATCATTCTGAATTCTGAGGCTGCAAAGATTTTTTTTCCATACACCATGCGGTACCTTTCTGCAGCAACTGCAAAGGCGTATCAAGAGCAGTACAACTTTTCCTTCCAGAAAACCATCTGATAAAGCCTTATTCTCCTGTGTCTTTGTTCTACTGTCCTGGTTATGAACTACGAGGAAATATTTAATGAAAATTTAATGCCTCTATTGCAAATGTCAAAATTTGGAGAGTGAGGAAACATTTCTGTCTTTATGCTCCAAGTGCTGCAGATTTGGGGGAAGCTCTAGTTCTGATGGGAAATGTTCAGACCACTTTATATTTCTTCATGCTCATTCCATAAGTTGGTGACTTCATGACAAAGGAAAGCCTCACATGCCCTTCTCTCTTTGGTCCCTTAGGAATGACTTTGGCACCATTTTTCTCCGTTGTAGTCTTTGGAGCTTCTTCAGGACCTCCTGCTCATTCCCTCTTCCTGAAGTCAGGAGACTGCTGACTGTCATGGTGATCTGGTCATATCAATACCCACTTTTTCTTCTTGTAAGTGGACATGGTCACTTTTCCGATGGGCAGAGGAGGGCAGCTACCAAGGGTCACACAGAGAAAAAAGGCCACAGAAATTTCCCCCTAGTACAGTGGTGGGTTTTAATTCCAAAATGAGGGGCTTGGCCGTTCTGCCTTTAGGGAGCCCGAGGAATCCACCCATAGTGTGGCAGGACAAGCTGTCCTCAGCCTCCACTGGCCCGAGTCTCCTCCCTCCTCTGCCCTCACTGTCTAGCTCACCACCACCCTCAGCCCACCACATGGTCTCCTCTGGGCCCGCTTGTGACAGGCAGTGGTTTTCAAATTTAAAAAAGAAAAGTAGTGGAATCATTATTTCCATATGAACAATTGAGGCAAAAATCCAATCAATCGAACAGCTTGAAGCCAAGCAGAGCTTGGGTGGTGGAACTGGTCATATCTTTACCTATTAACTTCTTTCGACTTCTTCCCTCCCAGTCAAAGAAGGGCTCTACAGCACTTCCCAAATCCCAGGAACACCACCGAGGAATTATTGATGAAAGGAAACAAAGCAGTTATTGGTCAATCTCCCTGTCAAGGTTCTTGATCACAAACAACAAATTCTAATTCTGGCCCCTGATCAGTATAGGAATTTATTGGAAGACTACTGGGGAGCTGAGAATTGTAAGGAAGGCTGGGAGAAACACACTCAAAAAAAGGGGGAAAGACCATGGAGGACTGTAACAATTGAGCTCCTGCTGAGAAGGAGGGCATGCATGACCATGTACTTCATGTGCTGTGCAGTTCCAAGGAACCAGTCACTAGACTTGTGCAGTGCACAGCCTGCACAGCGCCCCCGAAAGTCCTGAGACGGACTCTAGGGATCCCCTTCAAAGGGAGATGGTGTTCAGATGTTGGGCAGCCCAGAACGACAGTGTCCTTCCTGTTCCTCTGTGCCAGGTGATTTACTTATTTCAGCTCTTTCACTCTCTCTGGAGCCCAGCATAAAAATCACTGGGGACACTTGTTAAAATTCAGGCTCTGCCCCCCCAAACCTCACCCCCAGGATTCTGTCTGATAAAAAAGTTCTGGGTGGCCGGGCCCGGTGGCTCATGCCTGTAATCCTAGCACTCCGGGAGGCCAAGGCGGGCGGATTGTTTGAGCTCAGGAGTTCGAGACCAGCCTGAGCAAGAGCGAGACCCCGTCTCTACTAAAAATAGAAAGAAATTAATCGGACAACTAAAAATATATAGAAAAAAATTAGCCGGGCATGGTGGCGCATGACTGTAGTCCCAGCTACTTGGGAGGCTGAGGCAGGAGGATCGCTTGAGCCCAGGAGTGTGAGGTTGCTGTGAGCTAGGATGATGCCACGGCACTCTAGCCCGGGCAACACAGTGAGACTCTGTCTCAAAAAAAAAAAAAAACAAGTTCTGGGTGGCAGCCTGGGAAGTTCCATTTTCCAAGCACCTCTGCTGATTCTGATGTGGGTGGTACCGGAAACACACTCAGGGAAACACTGCCCTGCATGCTAAATTTTCTGATTGCCATTTTACAGATGGGAAAAAGTTTCACTCGCTCAAAGGTCACACAGCTGAATCAGCAAAGAGGGATCTGAATCCAGACCCTTTGGGCTCCAACATGTGTGCACTTTTCACAATGCTGAAGACATCTCTCTGAGTAGAGAGAGATGTCTCAGTAGTCTTTGTGTCTAAAACTTCAGTTTCCTTCTGTCCCAAATGTCACTTCATATGCTTCTTTAAATTGACTTTATTAAAAATAAAAATTAGATTTATTTTAAAAGAAAAAATAGTTTATTATTTCCATAAATAGAAAAGCATCATCACCTGCTACTTGCTATAAATGGAAGGTAACCATAAACATGAACTGGCAGCTGCCAGTGACAGATTCTGGCCATTCTGAAAACAACAAGGCTGAAGCAATGCAGCTTCCAGGCTTGCTTAACTCCTCCCTCCAACAAACAAACAAACAAACAAATAAACAAAATTGACATTCATATAGTCTTAACCTGAGGCCCAAGTAGATGGGATTTTTTTTTTTTTTTTAGAGACAGAGTCTTGCTCTGTCACCCAGGCTGGAGTGCAGTGCTGCAATCATAGCTCATTGTAACCTCGAACTCCTGGGCTCAACCGATCCTCCTGCCTTGGCCTCCCAAAGTTCTGGGAGGTAGAGCCTAACTCTCCACTCCTTAAGTGTGAGCTAAGCATAGTGACTTTCTTTCAAAGAAGTATATATAGCAAAAGAAAGAAAGAAAGAGAGAGAGAGAGGGAAAGAGTGTAACTTTACAGTGAAGATACTTGACAAACACTGCCTCGAGCCAGGCAATCAATATTACCATCAAGTCATAGTCATGTTGATAGTGTGTACCCTTGATGTGATGTGATGAGAAGGGTACTTTATCTCTGTGGTCTTCCTCCCCAAAACATATTACCCCAGTCACAAGAAAAACATTAGACAAATTCCAGTTGAGGGACATTCTAAAAAATATCTGTCCAGTGCTCCTCCAAATTGTCAAGGTCATCAAAAACAAGGAAGGTCTGAGAAGCTGTCACAGTCAAGAGGAGTCCAAGGAGACATGGCATCTAAATGTGGGTGGGATCCCAGAACAGAAAAGGGACATTAGGGAAAAACTGAGAAAATCTGAATGAAGTCGGGATTTAGTTAATAGTAAGGATGTATTAATATTGGTTCATTAATTGTGACAAATGTACCATGGCAATGTAAGATGTTAATAATATGGGGAACTGGGTGTGGTTACATAAGGCTCTCTGTACTATGTTTGTAATAAGTCTGTAAATACAAAACTGTTAAAAAGGTTTATTTATAAAAGACAAAAGAAAAAATTATAAAATAGTTCGAATATGCAGAAAAGTACGAAAAATAACTGAACAGACACACATGTACCCACCGTCTAGGTTTAACAGACATCAACATTTTGGATCATTTGCTTCAGGTATTTTTTTGTCTTTTTTTTTTTTTTTTGAGACAGAGTCTTGCTCTGTTGCCT
>NW_012144967.1:956696-973151 GCF_000956105.1 Propithecus coquereli
CAGGCTGGGGTGTGGTGGTGCAATCATAGCTCACTGCAGCCTTGAACTCCTGGGCTCAAGGGATCCTCCTGCCTCAGCCTCCCAAGTAGCTAGGACTACAAGTGCATGCCACCACACTTGGCTAATTTTTTTTCTATTTTTTGTAGAGATGGGGTCTCAATATGTTGCTCAGGGTGGTCCCAAACTCCCGGCCTCAAGTGATCTTCCTTCCTCAGCCTCCCAAAGTGCTGGAGTACAGATGTGAGCCACCACACCCAACCTCACTATCCTTTGAACGAATGCAACTTCTACTTTGAGGCTAATCTCTATTCATTTAAAGCTAAGCCGGCTCCTTCGGCGACCCATGAAACGCAGTAATCCAAGCACAGAAGTAGAATCCGAGTATCTAGTGATTCTGGAATTGGGAGGGACCTCAAACGTCACCCCATATCTTCTCAGTCAACCCAGTACTTCTTTGGACAATTTCCCCAGCAGGTGTCGGTTCACTCTCTGCAAGGACGTATAGATGGTGGAGGGCTCTCTCCCACACAAAACGGTGCTCCAAGCAGAGACTGCAAAATAATGCTGGTTATTTGTTTCGAGTTGAAAAGAAGAAAAATTCTTTAAAAGAACTGAAATCTGTTTTCCTTCCCGTTGGTCTAGCTCTGTCCACTGGAGTTGCTTGGATCAAATCTGAGTCATTTTTTAGGTATTTGAATCCAGAAATCATGTAAGACTTCTCTTAATGTCTATATGTCTTAATCATTCCTCAGGGGATGTAGGAACCAGCCCTTTTCTGTGGTTCCTGTGTCAGTGTTCAGTTCTCTCATTGATCAATGGTCCTCCAAGGACAAGTGTAAACAACTTGATTCTGCAGATGTGGTTTCCATACTGCAGCGCAGCAGATATCTGCATAATTTCAATACCTGCTTATTTTGTAGCCTATGAGGCCAGAAACAGGGTTTGCTGCTAGTAAGGAGCCTGACACACTGATGTTGCTAAAAAAGAAAAAAAATTTACTGAAGAAATGTACAAATGTATTCTATAGAATAAGGTTCCACTAGAACTTTAACATCCCAAAGAGAACATTTTTCAGGAACATTCTCAGTGATCAACTGAAGGATCCCTTTTGTAGATTACTGGTGGCCACGTCTCCCACCTTGGTGATGTTTCTGCTTGTCTTTCCAAACCCATATTCTTAGGAAAATATATATGGGAATTCAGAACTGCTAAAAGAAATTTTCTGCTCTAAGAAACCCTAATGTGTGAAAAATCTGCATTAATAAACCAAATTGGGAAGCATTTATTCCCTAAACCTGGCTGCTGTTGCCTGTGCATTGATTTATAGACTATTAATTACTTGACAGAGAAGTCAAAGTTAGGAGATGTGCAGCTGAAGTACAAGATATCAAGGTACCCTTGTCAATTAAAAATGAAACAAAAAACATCATGTCATTTTAGAGCAGAAAGTCTACTTCAACATGATCATTTCATAGAGGAAAAAACAGAGAGGCGAAGCAACCTGCACAAACTCACACAGCTTTGCAGAGTGGGGCGGGACAGGGCAGAGGAATAGCTTGTCTCTTCCTGGCTTGCTTCTGATACATCTCGGAGCCGGTGGCATTAATCAGAGGGTACAGAAATTTTGATTTAACTCCACTTCTCATGTACATCTGTGATGCATTTCGACAATGAAGAAGCATCTTTTTTACTGTCTGCCAGATGGGGATCCTTACTATTGATATGTTTGAAAGTTAATTACATGGAAGGGTAAAGACCGCACACCCATCTCAGAGATTAACCACTGCAAACAAATGAAAAGGATGGAGCTGTTATAGCGCTCCTGGCCAGGTTTATTTTCCCACAAATTGCCACAGAGGGAGTCAAACATGCCCACTCTCAGGTTGGGGACAGGCTCCTGACAACCTGTGGAGGGCTCAGGGCATTGCTGCAGACACAAAACTTCCAGTCTCCACCCTGGCTCTATGCAGAACTCTAGGGTGCCTGTCACTCCTGGCCCAGGCCTGGGTTTTCCAGGAACATTCCTTATTGATATTTCACTGAGCATGGTGCTGGAAGTAGTCACAGGAAGACATTATCCTGGCTGTCTCTGTGCAAATGCTTCGTAGCATTTATGCTTTATGAGCAGGCTATTTGTGCAAAACTAAAATAGAAAATCTTCTCAAGTTGAGTATAAACAGATCTCAACGAGACTGGGACTCTCGTCGTGGCTGTGTGCAGACTAGAATCAACTAGAGCATCACTCATATCTTCCCTGTCCCTGGATTGCTCTGTGGAGAACATTTGGTGTCTTCCATAGCTAAAGCCCCTTGCAGGCGACCTTAGGCAGATGTGCTTCTGAAAATATATTCATCTGTAGAGACAGCGCTGGGCAGGCAGGTTGGAGTTTAGCATCTCTCCTAATTCACATAGTAGCAAAAATGGGAAGCATTGTGCTAACCTTTTTTAAACAGCTGCAAACTTTCTAAATTATAAAGCACTCTTAAAAATTTTAAATTAAGATATAATTACACACAATGAAGCGCACCCGTCTTAAGTGTACGGTTTGATGTATTTTTGATGAATACATATAATAGCATAGCCAACACCCCAACCAAGATATAGAGCATTGCCATCACCCTAGAAAGTTCTTTGTGCCTCTTCCTAGCCATCTGAATCCCTGCCCCCTTTCCCCACCCATCAAGGGCAACCATAATTCTGATTTCCACTTCATAGATCAATTTTGCCTGTTCTTGAACTTCACATAAATAGACTAATATAGTATGTACACTTTTGGCTTCTGCTTTGGAGACTCATCCATGTTTTTGCATGGATTAGCAGTACATTCCTTTTTATTGCTAAGTAATATTGCATTTAATGGATATATCATGATTTGTTTATCCATTCTCCTTTTGATGTACATTTGGGTTGTTTCTAGATTTTTGCTATTATGAATAAAGCAGCTATCAACATTTCCATACAGATATTTTTGTGAACATATTTTCATTTCTTTTGGATACATAGAGAGGGGTAGAATCGCTGGTCATGAGTTAGGTGTATGTTTAACTTATAGGAAACTGCCAAACTGTTTACATAATGCACTCTTAATGAACCTAAATTACCTATGAAGTGAATTCTTTTAAATTTTTTGTTTTATGATTTTTGTCTTAAAATGCATCAATATGATAAAGGAATACATTCTTCTGAAATGTGCCCTTAAAGATAAGACCTTGATTAACTAAGTCATTTTAGTGGTTCCTTAATGTGTCTGAACTGTTCACACAAACAGCTTGAAATCTGGAAGACCCATATTGGAAAAGTGGAATGATGATTTTCATGGATCTCGCCCATATTTTTATTATCTCCTTTAATATTTTATACACACAAATATATATGTTAGTTATAAAGCATAATTATAAAATGAAAATTTGTAAATCCACCACTGAATCCAAAAATCAACACATTTTCAAGAATATCGCGTGTGCCTACGGGCTTCTCCCTACCTGCTCCAAGGGAATTATTTTGATTCCCTTAATGAAATATTTTTCATTAATTCTCTTGCTCAAACAAAGGCAAAACAAGACAAAAATATTGTATCATGTATTTAAAGTAAGAGATTGCCTTAAAAATTTGCACAGATTTTTTACTTTTTCTTACTTTTAAGAGCTTTATCAAAATGGTGTCATGCTGTGGTGCAGTTTTTTAAAACTTGTATATTTTTATTCAATATTGTGTTTCAAAGATCTGTCCATGTTGTGTGTGGTTGTAGTTTATTCACTTTTCCTGCTGAATAACATTCCTTTCCGGGACTATACACAACATATCATATTACTTGTAATATTTGTCAATTGTTATTTGTGCTCTTTCTCATATTTTCACTTGATATATACTACATTTTGGGGGAGTCTGGTACATTGACAAGGATAATTTGAGATAAAATTGTTATCAAGTAAACGTTTTTTTAAAAAATAGAAATAAGCAACGAGTTTCTGCTGTAAAAGAGGGAGAAGCTATAAGATACTTGGGGAGAATGATATAAAACAAAAAGTATGATGCATTGCCAGTGTGTCTGTAAAGCAAAGACTTCGATTAATGTTTGCCTACATGATTTCATTTCCAAGGTTGAAAAAATAAGTGTGACTGGGTATATAGAATATAATCATTGAAGAAAATAAAAATCACCTTCTTTATCTATGGGATCAAGTTGGAGCTCAAAGGCAACTTAAATTTTTATTTTTTTCTAAATTCTAGGCTATATAATAATGCACATCTAACTTCTCTGCCTAAAATAACTTATTGATTTCCTACCACTTCAGGAAAACACAAACATTTTAAAAATTTACAAATGAAAAATCATTTTAGTAAAAAAACGAAACCAAAACCGAACAAATCCTAAAACCCCTACAAATAACTATATTCATATTTCTTTATTCTATATACCTCCTTATATTCTTGAGGACAAATAAATGGGCATTTTTATTACTAATACTAAAAATATATTGGGTAGTATTTGATTTTATATCAGCATTAGCCTTTTAAAAATCAGCTCTAAACTTCTGTATTACAAGTATGTACTTTTTAAAATTCTGAACACCAGACATAATGAGAAGATATTTGATATTCCTTTGCATTTAACTCCAGAGGGGATCTGCAGACATCAAGACCAACTTCAGGCAGGAAACTTTCTGAAGAAATATGTAAAAATTAGTAGACTGAATTTTAATTACTCACATGTAGTTCCTAATTTTTGAATACTACATGCTAAATTTAAGATTCTAATATATTTCTTTCATTATTAATATCCAGGAACATCTAAAACTGAAACATTTTATTTAAAGATTAAGCCGAATTTCACTTAAACAAAAACAATCCTATATGACTAACTCTCTTAAGTAAAAAAAGGTTTATTTTCCTTCTGTAGAACTCACTCACCGAATTGACCTAGAAATTTCCAAGGGATAAAATGATCTGTGAAATAACTTCAAGAAAAAAGGGCTAAGTTTCCGTTATGATAGCTTTTAACCTGTTTTCAGCTCTTAATTTAAAAAACAATATTTACGAACGATGGATGTATACTGTAATACGAAAATCTTCTACAATAAGAGAGTAATGAAAGAAACCTACCTTTCCTTCCCTTAAGCTTCCCTCTTACCAGATAGCCTGGTTGTTTATGAGACAAACACTCCTACTAGATCTAGACATTCACACTTTTATTAACCGTCTTTTAAAAAATTTATTATTGATATCAATTAGCCTGAGTCATGAAACCGGACCACTTTAAGGGCGACACGTGGTCCAATCACTATTTTTAAAAGTCCACGTATTTCAAACTCTTCTCTTCTGCCATGGCTGGGCTGTTTTGCTCTTTGAGGACCTGGTCTCCGTACCATTTATTCGTTCGATGGCAATTCTAGGGAAAACCACCAAGGAGACTTAGGGTTGGTGCTGGTTTCTAGTCACTTACGTAGCAAACGAAGCAAGAGGGACGTGCCCGGGAGGACCCGAGACAGGTGCGGGTGGGTTTCCGCAGTGGCCGCCGATCCCGAGTGCGTGCGGCGTGTTCCCGGGTCGGGATCGGAGCCAGAAGACACAACCCAGCCCCGGCCCCGGCCCTCCACCCTCTTCTCCGGGGCCCCTCGGACACGCCCCCCAGCTTCGGGGCCCCACAGCCCGGTACCCAGCGCTTGCCCCGGCCGCTCCCGGCAGCCGCCCACGTGGTGTAGCCCTGAGCAGCTCAAGGCCGCGGGGAGCGCTCGGAGAGGACCGAGGGTCAGGGAGGCCCGGCCGGCGCTACCCGGCCGAGTCGGCCCCCAGCCCGGGCCCCCACATTTCCTTCCCCGGAGGGCGGGAGCGAGGCGATACTCCGCTGGCCAGCCCTCCCCCGTGCCCCCCGCGCCCTCTGGCGGCCGCCGCGGGGACGCGCCCTGGGCACGCGGGGCCGCCCAGCTGGGCCCCCCTTCCTGGGCTCGGGGCCCGCGACGGGCGGCGGGCCCTCTCCCCTAGAGCCCCTGGCCGGAGCAGCGCTGGCCGCGCCCTTCCCCCTCAGCTCCCCGCGAGCCCCGAAACTCCGGGTTCCCCGGTCGCGACGCCGCGGGCGCCCCAGCCTTCCGTGAAAGTGCCCAGCGTAGTAGCCTGGGGGTCCCCTTTTTCCCAGGTGTGCCCCTCCCGCCACGTTCGGGCTTTCTAGCACGCAGCGAAAAAATGCCGCATGCACGCACTTATTTATTTATTTTGCAACAGCTGCAAGAAACAATGAAGCTTTTCAAGAACCGGGGAAACGCGCTTTCCAGCCACGCTGTTGTTGTTTTCAATGAACCTCTCCCAGCCCCGCACTCCCCGCCCACTCAGTCCCCTCCTTGGCCTCCCCCTCCCGCGCTTGCCCCTCACGCCCAGTCCGGACCGGCGCCCGGGGCATTGTTTTTGGAGTCCTGCGGGAGGGGAGGGCGCGTGCGGGATGGCCGGCGCAGTGCGGGTGGGGGCGGGAGCGGTTGGGCGAGCGCGCGCGTGTCTCTGTGTGTGCGCGCGTGTGCCGGCGCGGGCGGGAGGTGGGGGCGGCGCCTCGGAGTCTCGCGCCCCACGCCCGGGCTCCGCTCCGCACGTCTCTGCGATCCCGGGCTCCGGCTCTTGGCGCGCGCCGGCCTGGGCCGGGCCCTCGGCGCGCCGCGGCTGCGGCTGTGGCCGTTCGAGTGTGCGAGCGGGCGCGTGTGCACAGCCCCGGGAGCGCGCGCGCGAGCCCCCAGTGTGTGGCAGTGGCGGCGGCGCGGCGAGGCTGTTTACCAGCATTAACTCCGCTGAGCGGAAAAAAAAAAAAAAAAAATAAAAAGAGAAAAAACCCGAGGAGGAGCGGGCGCATCAGGCGAACTCAAGAGAGGCGAGCGAGCGAGAGGGACGCCGCCAGGGAGCCTGCCCCCGGCGCGCCCGCGGCCGGCGCACGCAGACCCTCCGCCCCGCTCCCCGGACGCCCCCGCGCCCTCCACGCCCCTCCCGCGCCAGGGGAGCTCCACGGCGCGCCTCGCGCCTCGGCTTTGACCTTCAGCGAGCCGGAGCCCCCGCGCGCAGAGCCGGCGGCGGCGGGCGGGGGCCGGGCGGGGGCCGGCGCGGGGCGGGCGGCGGCGGCGCGGAGCCCGGGCAGCGCGGCGGGAGTGCTGAGCGCGGCGCGGCCGGCCCGCCGCTTTGTGTGTGTCCTGGATTTGGGAAGGAGCTCGCGGCGGCGGCGCTGAGGGAGGAGGCGGCGGCGAGCGGAGCCCGAGAAGGAGGAGGAGGGGGACACGCTCATTCATTTTTACTCCGCATTTCTGCCCCCGGCCGGCCTCGCCTGCGACCTGGACTTGTGGCAATCTTGCGAACTGCGTCGCGCCCTCCCGCCGCGGAGGCTCGGGCGTCTGGCAGCCTTTCTCACTGTCAGGGGTCGGGTTTGTTTTTCCTCGCCGAGACGAATTGGGGCTTTGCCCCCTTTCTTTGCAGTTTTCCCCCCTTCCTGCCTCTCTGGGTTTGCAAATGGAGGCTGACGACGCTGACAGCCCGCCCCGGCGCGCCTCGGGTTCCCGACTCCGCCGAGCCCTGGGCCGCGGCTGCCGGCGCTGAGGGGCCGCCCCGCGCCGCCGCCCGCCCCGTCCGCGCAGCCCGGCGGGCCCTCGGGCCGGCGCCGCCTTCGGAGTATTGTTTCCTTCGCCCTTGTTTTTGGAGGGGGAGCGAAGACTGAGTTTGAGACTTTTTTCTTTCCTTTCCTTTTTTTTTTTTTTTTTTTTTTGAGAAAGGGGAATTTCGTCCCAAATAAAAGGAATGAAGTCTGGCTCCGGAGGAGGGTCCCCGACCTCGCTGTGGGGGCTCCTGTTTTTCTCCGCCGCGCTCTCGCTCTGGCCAGCGAGTGGAGAAAGTGAGTATGTGCTCGCCGCCCGCGGCCACTGCGGGAACTTTTCCTCCGAGGGGCTGCGCCCTGTTTGCGAAACCCGAGTTGCCACCGTCGCAGCTGTCGGGCCCCCGGGTTCGGGAGCGGCGGGGCGGGGCGCGGGGAGGCTCTGCCGGAAGGCTGGAGCGGACGGGGCCCGAGTTCATTTGTTTGGAGCCCCGAAGGCCCTGGCTCAGCGCATCCCCGCGCGGAAGGGCCTTAGGGGCTTTCTCTTTCGTCGTCCCAGTAGCCCTGTCCCGTGGTCTGGTGGGTGGGCAGCGCTTACTCTCGACCGGACCCGGGGCCCAGCCAGGCGGAGAACTCCGTGGGGAAGTTGGTGTCGGGGCAGGCCTCGCCACCCTCACCCCCCCGGGGGCGCGGGCCGCTCCGCACGCAGCGCCGACCCCCGCGCGGCGCGCAGACAGCGGTGACAGCACCCTTGGCCGCGCCTTGCCCTCGCTGCTGGGGCAGACCCGGTGATGGGGAGTGGGGAGCCGCCGGGCCCACGGGGTGCAAATTGCTCTCGAGGGGGAGGTGCCCAGCAGAGAGGCCCTGTAGCCCCAGGACACGTTTCCAAACATCCCGGTGCTTTCTCGCGGGGCCCAGCGTGCTTTGCCCCTCGGGCTCCTTGGGTTCCTGGCCTTTCGCGTCACTTTGGCCCGCTCCGCGGTGGGTTATCTGCCCCCGGCGTCGGAGGGCTGCTTTGTGCGACTTGGGGGTTGGGGTAAGCGTTCCCGGGACTGCTCCTCGCGAAGTGTGAGGCCGAAGGCCTTCATCAGCCAGATTCTTACGGGGAGCGCAACTTGGCCCCCAGTTCCGAAGGTTCTCGGACCATCTCCTGGTTTCTACCCCGCCCGTGGACGCCTCTCCGCCTGAAGGGGATGGACGGCGTTAGTGTAGAGTCCGAGTGTGTGTGGGTGGGTGTGTGGTCGGAGCCGACGTGCAGTTCCACACACGTGCTCGCAACGCGGGGTGTAGCTGCTGCCACACGGCCGCGCAGGGACATCCAGACGCCTGGCCCTGGCGAGAGGTGTCGTGCGCTGTCGTTTAAGGAGCGCCAGGATCTGCGGCGGCGGAGGGTGGGGGAGCTGTTTTGTTTTGCGAGCGAGGAGCCCTGGCCTCGGTTTTGTTGTGGCCAGAGTTGTGTTGTCCTCCCCTCCTGCCGCCCCACACTTCCTTTGTACATAGTTAATAAGCGCTATCGCCCCACACTTGCTGTCGTTTGCAATCTGATAGCTTTTGTTTTGGTGCTGTCGATTAGGGGTGTGTAGGGGTAGGTAGAGAAGAGCGAGGACGTAGGGAGTGAGAACTCCCCCCGATGTGTGGAGGCAGGAGAAAGAGGAGGTTTTATTCCTCCCAGAAAATTAAAATGTGGTTTACTGGTACATGCGAGATGGCAGGGTAATTTGAACACGATTAAAAGTTTAAATGTAGTCGCAGAACTGGGGCTGGGAACGGTGAGGGCGTGTTGGTGAGTAATGGTTGCCGAGGGTATGCAGGTGGTGCCAGTTAACTTTGAAAATCACGACTGAGCCTTCGGGAGTGAGGGGGAGAAACAGGCAGCGGGGGCTGTCTGGCCCCATCACAGGGGCAATTCAGAAAAGCTGTTTCTATAAACAAATCCTTAAACGTCTTGTAAGAAATGAGACCGAGGTAGAATAGAGCAGATCTTACAGAATTAGCATGTTTACTGCATGGAGTCAGACGCAGGCTGGGGCCGGACCTTCTACAAATCTGGGCTCTCCTGCTCTTTGTTTTCTAAACTTTCAGCATACTTGATTGGGTGAAAGGCTTCCGGCTCCCTTCTACTAAGGCGTTTAGATGGTGTTTGGGGGACAAAGGAGGGTTTCTTGTCTTTGAAAGCTAAATATAGTTAAGAAGAAATCAGAGAAATAATCCATTTTAATATGACGTGTAATTGAACTATATCTTTTCTCTAGTTTTATTATTTCATGGTAATGAGTTCTGAAATTCAAAATAGCAGTGATGGCCTTGCTTCCTCCAAGCAGAAGTCCGGCATTTTAAAATAGGATGTCTTGTTTGGAGCGTTCTTCACGAAAAATGTTCTTTGTGAAAGGCAGCTCTCTTCTTGAGAACACAGACAGGAGGGGAAGAGGTATTTTAATGTATGTTTTTAATCCATGATGCCAGAACTTTAAAGGAACCCTTTAAAATGGTTATTTCCTCAAAACCTGATGGATGCCCAGAAGGCACCCCACATCCTGATTATGGTTTGCTGAAGTCTTGACTCCGTACCTGCCCCTCCCTCCATCTCTGACATTTTGAGGATGAAATGATACGTGTATGACCATGTGTTCAGTTTTTAGTCCTAAAGGTACTAGATCCCTTAGCTCTGAGAGAAATGAGCTACTCAGTCCTATCTTTCAGCCGTTGTCAAGTATAGTAATAAAGATTGGAGTGTTGTTGGTCCAGTTGCAGGTATTTTGTTAGCACGTGTAGGAATTAGTGTTTCTTCTTTGAGTGTGATGGCAGTAGGGAGAGTGTTTTATCTTTAACTTAGGAAATGTTGAAGTTTTGGAAGCAGATACAGTCATATGGACGTGTTTGTTTGGTATCACTGTAATGTGAACAGAGCATCTAAATAAGGGAGGTTTGGAAGTTGTGAGTGATCGTCACATAATCTGATAGCTGTTTTCTTCTTCTTCTTCTTCTTTTTTAAAAACCTACATGCACTTTAAACTTATTGTAGCCATCTCCATAAAAGGATTCAGTCATCTTTGTGCCCCAGGCACAGTTAACATCCTATTGTCAGAGAAATGTAGGTATGTGAAATATTGGTTTTTGAAGAAGTTAGTGTTTTATTACCAGAAGAAGAACCCAGAATAAGAACTTTTGAAAGAACCTAAATAGCAAATTATAGTTTAGACTGTCTAGAGGGAAATTGCAAGTAAATGGTATTTTGTGGAGGGGTGGGGTGTCAGGATTTGGAGTTTAAAAGGTAAATATGTCTGATTTGTCAAGAGGAGTAGAAAAGTCCAAGTCTAAGATATAAGCTAAGGTTGGATAGATGACCCTTGAAAACATTACAGAAAGTTGAGAGAAGTCAGTCACAAGAGACGACACATTGTAGGATTCCATTTATACGAAATGTCCAGCAAGTCCACAGAGACAGAAGGTAGGTTAGTGGTTGCCAGGGGCTGGGGGAGGATGGAGTAGGGAGTGACTGCTAATAGGTGCGGGGCTTCTTTTTGGGGTGATGAAAATGTCTTAAAATTAGTTTGTGTTGATGGTTGCTCGACTCTGAATGTACTCTCTGAATATGCTAAAAACCACAAAATTGTACACTTTAAATTGATGACTTTTATGGTATGTGAATTATATCTCAGCCTGTTTTTTTTTTTAAAGAAATGTGCTAAGGTTGAAAAGAAATCATCGTGCTACCTTCGACATAAAAATTGTATTAAAATTATTAAGTAAGTTTGTCCTACAGGTTGATATCTCTCTTTTCTCTCCCCCACCCCAACCTTGTGTTTTAGATGTATGAATTACAGCAATGCAACAGACTGACAATTGAGGCTATAGCAGCAAGAATTCAATGCCATAGGAGAAACACACAAGCAGGGAAAAAAAGAATCTTGGTTGTACACAGCTCCAGTGAAGAATTGAAGGGTTAGATTAAAAACCACAAATGCCTGTGAAAGTCAGATTTTTGACAATAAAATCTTCAGCTGAATTTGAAATGTTGAGGTTTTTCAAGAGAGAGTTTAGGAGCTGAGTCTGGACGGCTCTTTGTAGTTCCAATTTTATTATGTATGTTTTCTAACAAAGAAATAATGTGTAATTTTAAGATGGTAAAGAATTTCCACTCTCTTTTTTGATATGCCATATTGACCACAAGTGGTAGTAAAGACTGAGGATGAACTGTTCATTTTAGTGTCGCCTTGTGTTTTCTTTGTTGCTTATTTTATTTCTTAAGTAGATCCAGAGTCTGAGCAGAAGAAATCTTTGTAGGATACAGTAGTTGTTTTAAGCATTCAGTGATTTTTATAAAAAATTAAAATTTCTTACAGAACAAAAGATTTTAAAATATGGCAAAGGCCTTTTTGTTTTTAAACTGCGTGCCTTTATCCAAATTTACCTTAGTCTTTCAATAGTAAAAGACCTAGAGAATAATTGTTGTTTACGTTTGGTTTTGGTCTTTGTCTAAGTCTTAGTTTAGTAATAAAAATGTTTCCTGCCCTTCCTATTGTTGCAAGATCAGGGCAGTAATGAAAATGAACTGTATCATTTTCTCTTGTTACCTTTAAGTTTTGCCAAGGGGAGCCCCCAAGGGATGGTGGTTTCCTTTTTAATCTGGATTCGTTTGTTTTGTAAGAATGTGCTGTAAGAAGCAACTGAAACCAGCCAGCAAGTATTGGACACCTACTGTATGAAAGCGGAGCTGGTGCTGGGCAATGTGTGAGCATATAAAAAAGGGGATCTTGCTTTTGTCGTAGGGGCATTTTATAAACTCTTGCATGAAATGAAGTTACTTGAAAATTCAGATTTTTTTTCAGACTCAGCATAGGATGCACAGTTTTCAAATAGACAGTAGGCAGCATTTTAAAGGCCCTTTAAAATTATTTCTGTAGACTTAAGACATGAAGTAAACCAGTGTTGTTGACCTTCTGGAACGCCTTTGCTGTACCACTTTTGCCTCATTAGTACTTTTTCCCTCATATTGTAATATCATCATACAGGTGGTGCTCACCCATCTTGGCCAGCAGCTCTGCCTTCTATATAACATTGGTTATGATAATTATGATTAAAAATGTGCAGTGTCGTAGTTGCCTTTTTCCAAAAGTTGGGAGTCACAGGTGTGTGCCTGATTGTTGCACGGCATGTTTTGAGTTGTAAGAAAGATGGGGCTTATTTCAGAAGTTTCCTGGATTTACATATTGCTTAGTTAGCTTTCTGGAAATCATTAGGAAACATTCGTAATTTTGAGGCATTTTACAATTTAAAAATAACTTGATGTTTTTAAAAGCATGAAGGGGTAAGAATAAGATAGAGGAGGCCAATCCTGAAAGTGTGTGTTTTTATGGGAAAGTGCACAAGATATGTTTCTCTCTGGGTTGTGAGGTTGTGATTTTCTTCGATTTGTTTTCAAAACTCATCTGAAAATCAACCTTAGTTCGTGGAAGAGGTATTTGTGCCCGTGGGCAAACTTGCTTTGAATTGCTTTTCTCAGCCAGCTTATGACAGGTGCCATCTGAGTCCAAGAGATGAACTCTTTTCAATTGTACTAAATATATAATAGTGGCACACATGCTGAGGACATGGTTTCTTCATTTCTCTCGCTGAGATGCTCCGAAGGAAAATTTTGAACACTTTAAAGATAATACAGTACATAATTAATGGTGTGCTCTGAGCCCTCCTGGAAAATGATGTTTGGCATCAAATTAGCAAGAGGAAGTTTTCCAATTATGTGTAAAGATGTGATTTGGCCTAAACTAAGTGTGTATGTGGGGGGGACAGTCCCAGTGTTTGTGGATATTTAGACCTGTTGACATTTGGGGAGCATAACTGATTTCCAATATTTGGAAAGATTAAAACTTTGAAATATGTAAACACTCCCTCATCCCCCCACCCCCGAGGATCTGTAAAAGAATTGATTCGTTCTGATGGAGTCACGTATATTTGGCATGTAAAATGGCTAGTAGAAAAAGATCTTTAAAAACAAGTTAGGTGGTTGTCTCAATAGATGCATGTTCTCTCAGCATGATGTTTTCTTTTGTTAAATTGCTCTGGTTTTTGACTCAGAATATTAACAATACCTTTGATTTTGAGACTTCTGGACTTTCCAAGACTAAGTCATTTTCCATTCTTAAATGGTCAGTTTTACTCATGTTTTAAAGTCCCAGATATCATTTTTGAAGATTTCCTTCTTTTTTTCACTTATACTAGTTTCACTTATGTCATATTAAGTTGATTAATTTCAAAATCTTAAGGAAAGGTTGATATTTCTTCACTTGAATTGAGAAATATTTTTTCTCCCCCTTTCTTCCTCAATAAATACATGTTGAGTACTTAGTGGGCTCAGTTCTTTAGGTTTACAAATTCTCTCTGATACCTTAAATATCTTACCGTAAGTTTTCAAAGGTATGAATCAAACCATAGAAATTCCTGATATGTTTATTTTAAAAACTAAAACAAACTAGTAAGCACATTTAAAATTTTTCTTCTATTTTCTGCCCTGGACTACAAGAATTTTTAAAGTCATAGGTTGCTATTCAGATTTTACTGGAACACAACTGAAAGTAGTTTCTTTTATTGCAAGGGATGAACACCTACGATTGCAATAACTTTTACAGTGTATTGTTGCTGTTATTTATGACTGGGAAAAGTAAGTAGGAATGCAGGGATTGCCTTTTTCTTATGTTCAACTTGGTTAATGATGGTGATGGCTTAGTTTATGAGTTGTTGGGAGATGTGTCCATAGAGCTCACTGACTTTGTCCCACCTGCAATGGCTGGTGGGCTCAGAGTCCACACTTTCTTATTCGGATATGTCAGAATGCCTGGCCAGCCAGCTAGGGAAGATGTGCACACATAGGAATGATGCCATCACATCCTGCAGGGGTATATGCCTACTTTAAATTGCTCACCTCGAAACAGTCTGGAAGACATTTTTTTAAAAGCATTTATAAAGACTTTAGAAAGTAGTCTGTTACTAGTCTAGAAAGTTCTTGGGGTGGGGAGGAGTTTGAAACTGTTATCTGACTCCACATTCTTAGCCCCCTTAATAATACAGGCCTCTACTTCAGTAAGAGTTACATAATAAGAATACCATTTGTTCAGACTGTGTATCTCCACCCATCCATTCAGATTCTGAGAGTCTGAAATACATTGTTGTTGCTGTTTTGTATACTTTCCCTTGACCATTTTCTTTTTAAGGTGGCACTGGCTTTGGAATTTTTTTGTCAGTTTAAAAGTGTGCTTTTTAAGTTATTCTTGACATGGGAGAAGAAACATATTTTGACAGTCTTAATGCATAAATATTTTATAGAGCAGAACTTCAAAATTTTCCTGATATATTTTGAATGCTTACTTTCAGCTTGTCCTCTTCTATAAAATATAGTCAGTGGTTTGTCTCTAAAAAATTGATTATTGGGAATATATGTTTGACAAAGTAAATGGGACATACGAATTTGAGTCAGGTACATTTTTAGTTAATAGAACTTTAAGGAACAGACATCTGGTAATTAGGGAGAGGTGAGTTTATAACAGTTTATGACTGTTTTTCAGTTTTTCTCAAATCCAAAGTATCTTGGTGACCTTTGATAACTTCCTGGAAAAAGTAGGCAGCATGGAGAAAAAGTCCAGGTAAAAACCCGTGATCCAATTGACCGCATCAGCTTGCAAAGAGTCTTCTAAGCCATTAGCTATTAATTATATTTAGATTGTAAAATCTTCCTCACTTGTGCCGATATTTATCCATGTGGTCTTGTATTTATTCTCCCTACCTTATTTCCCTGAGTCTCATTGTAGTGGGATAATACACAAGCTCACAGACTCAGGACTTGAAAGACAAGCACAGATTGCCACAAAAACAAATGAACACAGAGAGACCAGTGGCAGAGGAAGATCTGCTGTTCAGTTTCCCTTATTTCTGTTGTCTGATTTCTGTGGATAATGAGTTCACGGCATATGTTAGGTCACAACATGGTACAGTTTAATCATAGGAAATTCTTTTGTTATAGGACCCTTTCTGGGTCAGGTGATATATTTGGGCTTTTCTTTCTAACATGCACCTCAGTAAGATTTTCAACAAGAAAGGCTAGCTCTGGATGGAATTTCTAGGTAAATTTCAGTTCTGTAGCCCGTCCTTTTCTGGGGAGACTGGTTAATTGAATGTTTCCTTTCAACCTCACTGAGTCACTTGAAATCGCTCAGATTTGCCCCTGTTTCTGGCTCCACCCTGGTCCAGTCCAGACCTGCATCGACTTTGAGTACATGCTGAGTTGGCCTCTGAACCAGCTCGGACTCTCGTACCATCCTTTTGGTTTGATGGACTTGCCAGCCCCAAATTCTTGCCTCTTGTGGTCTGAGAATCAAGTCCAAGGCACCTCATAGTGGGCTGTAATAGGTCCTTGATAAGACTTTGCTGTGGGGATCCAGTTTTAATTTCCAGTACTCCCCAACACCTGTGCTTCAGCCTCGTGGAAAGTAAGTCATACTGTTTCTGTTGCCAGGGTTTTGCTCTTGCTCTTCCATGGCCTAGAGTGTTTTTCCTTTTCACTACTCTGCTACTCACCCTCCTACCCCGACGCCCCCATAACTGAATAGCAGAAAGTGCCACTCACTTAAGAGCACAGGAAGGTCACCTTAGCTCTAGTTTCTCCTTAGCTACCGATTAGTTCCTTGGTCCTGAACAAGTTGTTTTAACTTTTCTGAGTCTCAACAGAAATGTGGAGATTTAAAAATATTTGGGGAAGATGTTTCTTCTTTTCTTACTAAACAGCAAAATAACATTTTCTAATATGTTTAAAAAACTAAAGTCACAAAATTTTGAGGCCAGGTGCGATGGTTCATGCTTGTAATCCCAGCACTTTGGGTGGGAGGCTGAGGTGAGATCACTTTAGGCCA
>NW_012144967.1:973302-1009754 GCF_000956105.1 Propithecus coquereli
TTTTGTTTTTTTTTTTTTTTTTTTCCCTTTTAAATCTCTAAGTATCAGGTGGAAACTTTATATCTGTAAAATAGGAGACTGTAACTTTCTAAAGGCAGGATACTAAGTCAGTTAATTCCTTTTCCCCAAATACTTTTAATAGATCTGAGAGGCCATTCTTTAATTTCTGACTCAGATTCCTTCATTAGATTCCTTCTCCTTCATGAAGCTTCTTGTGATTTTCCTAACTTCTATAGATCTGACTTCCCCATTACTCCTTTTGAGTTCACATCCACTGCTGTGTTGGGTGATGATGATTTGTTTTGTCTTGTTCCTTGGCTGTTGTCGTTTTATGAGGACAGTGGAGCTCAAGTGGCTGGTTTGACTCTTCAGCTCCTCAGCAGCTAAGATCTTAGGCAAATTATTTAATCTTCTTTTTCCTCTGTTTCCTCATATGTGAAATTACAATTTTAATAGAACCTACTTCATATGTTTATTCATAAAACTTAAATGACTTCGAAAACATGTCAAGTGTGTAGAACAGAACCTGGCACATATGAAGCCCTCAAGCTGTTACTGCTCTTATGGATGTGATCTTTGGATAGTGCCAGAAATATAGGACACACTTGATGTTTGACTGCTCTTGTCATTTAAATATGTGCCAGAGCCTGGCACATAGATGCTTAATATGATCTGCAATAAAACTTTATTTTGCTAAGGGGCTTAACAAGATGGCATTTTGCTTATTAAACGTAGTTGTGTGATATTATCTTTTTTAAGTAGCCCCCCCCCCACAGTTCACCTTCCATTTCAGCTATCTGTATATTATGCTGTACTTTCTCCTATAAGCCTTTCGCTTGTTAATTTCTGCTCCCGCCTGAGGTGTCCAGTGTGCACTTTGCCCATCTCACCGGTGTGTAGGCGCCATCTAGTGGCGAGAGAGGAAATTCGGCTTATTCAGTGACTATTAACAGTGCCCGGAGGAGGAAGACAGTGATACCTTCCCACTTTCTGGCTGGGTTCCTAGGAACTGATTGCAAGAAAATGTGGATACTACAGGCTTCTGTAGAAATCACTGGGCTACGGTTTTGGATTAAGGTTGCTCTACTATGTCAGTGTGCGCTATCGTGAGAGAATTGGGGTTTTCCTAAATGATGTAAACAAGTGTACTGCAACTCTGTGACAGTTATACCTAGGATGTTATTTTTTTGTTGTTTTTTAAACAATTAGGATTTTAGGGTATTTTTACAGGACTTTGATAAATGAGAAGTTCTAAAATATTTGTTTTACGATCAGAAGGTTTTTTGCTTGTTTGTTTGTTTTATAAAACAGTCTTGCTGTGTTGCCTGGACTAGAGTGCAGTGGTCCAATCACAGCTCACTGCAACCTCAAACTCCTGGTCTTAAGTGGTCCTCCTGCCTCAGCCTCCCGAATAGATGGGGCTCTAGGCCCCACAGCCTGGCTAAGTAAAAAAAAAATTTTTTTGTAGAGATGAGCTCTCACTATTGTCCAGGCTGATTTTGAACTCTTGAGCTTAAGCAATCTTCCCACCTCAACCTCCCAAAGTACTAGGATTACAGGCGTGAGCCACCATGCCCATCCATAAGGTTAGAGATTTTGAAAAAAAAAATACTGATTCATTTTGAAAAATACAGCAAGATTTACCTTCCTTTGCTCCATTTAAATAGGTAGTAACACTAATATCATTCTTATATATGTCCCTTGGGCTATTCTATGTAGTTAAGATGCTCACCAGCCAGAAATACTAATAGAGAATAATAACAAATACTTTCATTACTGGTGTTAGGCCCCACAATTGGCTGCATTTTGTTAGATAATTTTCTGTGTTTGGTTTCATATTTTATTGATATTTTCAAAACTACTTTCTCATTTCCTTGGTGAGACTACCCATAATATATAGGTGGTTATTCAGTTTTATATGTCAAAAGCTTTCGCCCTATTTATTTCCTTATGGTTGCCTTTTAATATTTTTAATTTGGAAATCATTTGTTTGGCTACGTGAGAGAGAACTTTAGCCTGCCTGCCTTTCAGAACTTCTGCACAATTTCTCAGGCTGTTTCTGAAGCAGGTTATACTCCTCTCTCTGTCTTGGCAGGTGGAAGCCCCTCTGCTGGGAATAACAATATTACCAATTTGCCCTCTGGCAAACTCCTTTAAGAATTAGCTACACTTGCACTCTCTGGCCTTGATTCTGCCTGCAGGATGGTTGCTCTGACTTCAGGCTCCTCTGGTACTCTACTTCTGTTAGGGCTTCTCCTCCGTATTATTTTCCCCCACTGTTGAGGGAGGAGAAGGGTACCTTGGCCATCTCTGAATTCCCCGGGACATGGCCCAATGCCTTGCACGTAGGGAGGAGCTGAAGAAATGGAAGACTTCCTAGAAGATACTCCTCCCTTTTACTTTGAACCACTCTTTATGTACAACAAATTTCTTTTCATCTAATCGTTGTAGCTCTGCCAGCTGAAACATTTTGTTAATATCATCCCAGTTACTGCTACATGGAACTTGAATGCAATAAAATTATCTTTAAAATCATTGTTTCATTAGGCTTTTTGCACATCGAGATGCATAATAAAAATTAGAACTCCTGAAAAGGTCATTTGTGAGTCTGGCCTTGTGTCAAGATCACCTCATCCCTATGGATGGAGAGTTTGTTCCATAAATTCCCTATAGATAAGATTTAATGAGTATTTCATTGGCACCTACTCATGTTTGTTGTGTGCTTTATACCTGCGGTCCCCAACTGCAAGCCGCAGACCAGTGCTGTGTGGCCTGTTAGGAGCTGGGCTGCACAGCAGGAGGTGAGCGGCAGGCTAGCTCCTGAGTGAAACATCATCTGTGTTTACAGCCGCTCCCCATCGCTCACATCACCTCCTGAGTTCCGCCTCCTGTCAGATCAGCTGCAGCATTAGATTCTCGGGAGCTAGAACCCTTCTGTAAACTGTGCATGCAGGGGATCCAGGTTGCGCACTCCTTATGAGAATCTAATGCGTGATGATCTGAGGGGGAGCTGAGGTAGTGATGCTAGCACTGGGGAGTGGCTGCGAATATAGTTTATCATTAGCAGAGAGGTTTGACTGCACAATAAATGTAATGCACTTGAATCATCCCTGAACCATCTCCCTGCCCCCCTGGTCGGTGGAAAAATTGTCGTCTATGAAATTGGTCCTTGGTGCCAAAAAGGCTGGGGACCGCTGCTTTAAAACACTGTGGGGCTTGGGCGTCTGATTGAAGGCAGGCATCTTCAGCTGGACTTACATGCGGTGGTCTCCAGAGTGGCCTGATGCAGAGGGTTAGAGGGGAGCCTCAGGGAACCGGTGGCTGCCTCCACTGCTGCTGACTTCTGAATGACAGGGTGGGCTCGGTCATTTCTCAGTCCTTTCTAACCTTCGGATTCCAAGACACTAGGGAGAAAGAGATGAAATTCTTAGGAAGGTTTGGCTGGAACCAGCAGAATCACTGAACAGAGGTTTGTTTCCGTTTTTTGCATTGTTTTCTTGGCTGGAGTGCAGTGGCGTGCTCATAGCTCACTGTAACCTCAAACTCCTGGGCTCAGGTGACCCTCCCAAGTAGCTAGGAGTACAGGTGCATGCCACTGTGCCTAGCTAATTTTTTCTTTTTTAAACTTTTGTAAAGACAGGGTCCTTGCTATGTTGTCCAGGCTGGTCTCGAACTGCTGACTTCAGGCGATTCTCCTGCCTTAGCCTCCCAAAGTGCTGGGGTTATAGGCATGAGCCACCGCACCAGGCTGATAGCCAAGTCTTAAATATCTCTCATCACTTAAGTACCCCCATCCCATGCTGTTTTGGTTATTGGTCAAGGCCTTTGACAGTCTCATGGAGGGGCTCTTGGAGAAGGTAAAGTTTGACCCTGCCTCTTTTTTTTTTTTTTTTGAGACAAGATCTTGCTGTGTTACCCATGCTAGAGTGAGTGCAGTGGTATCATCATAGCTCACTGCAATCTCAAGCGATCTTCCTGCCTCAGCCTCCTGAGTAGCTGGGACTACAGGTATGCGCCCCCACACTTGGCTAATTTTTCCATTTTTTGGGGAGAGTGGGGTCTTGCTGTGTTTCTTAGGCTCCTGCTCTGACAGAACAAAGTTTACTTTTCCAGGATGGTGTAAAGAGGCCTCCTGAACTTAATTAACACCTAAGAAATTATCACTAAAATCTTGATACTCCTGAGGAGACTTGTGAGGTGGGATATTTCTTGTAGAATATATAAACATAATTATTTCAACCTGGTATGTTAATTTCAAGTGCAGCTGATAAAACAGCATCTTGTAAA
Organism: Propithecus coquereli; assembly: GCF_000956105.1. Taxonomy (NCBI): domain Eukaryota; kingdom Metazoa; phylum Chordata; class Mammalia; order Primates; family Indriidae; genus Propithecus; species Propithecus coquereli. The sequence continues at coordinate 977,590 of NW_012144967.1, forward strand.
ATTACCATGTAACTGTTAAACTGGGTGTCACTGGCCTTTGCTCTTCCCTGTGGGGTTTATACATGCGCAACTCTTCCTTTGAAGCCAGGTCCCCTCAAACAGTTCACTGTCTCCCCTCTCTTTGATGGGGGTTGGGGGTGTTGGTAAGGGAGCTTCAGGCCTCAGTGTCCGAATCTGTAATTTGGAATAATACTGTGCTAGCAGGGATGCCATGAGAATTAGCAAGAATGTATCTAAGATGCTCAGCAGAATGGGCACATGGAAAGAATCCAACAAATGGATGCTTTTATCTTTCTCCTCCCCACATGCTATGGTGGCTCTTGTGGGCTGTCTTTGGGGCTCCAGTCCTCCCTCCCTCCCCCAGCACCGAGGCTTCCTCCCCCAGCACCGAGGCATTGCCACAACTCGGGGTGGGCGGTGGGGGTGGTCTTCCTTTCAATGCCTACAGTGAAGGTTTGAACCCAGGAAGTGTGAGTGACAGGTCAGCCTTTGGAACCAGTAACCAGGTTGCCTCTCTGTGCCCGAAGAGTTGTTGTCTTTAAATAAACTAGGCTGGCTCTGGTTTAAGGTCATGTCCCCACCTGAAGAGGGGGGAGTAGGAGGTGAGTGGCAGGGAGGGTACGAAGCCCTGTTTTCGGTGTCAAGAGTTGAGGGCCTCTAGTGGCCTCTGTTCTCTGGAGAGCATATTAAAAGATGTGTGATTTTTTTTTTCCCCCCCTCAATGAGCTTACTGTCTAGTTGGGAAAACTCAAGTACTGGTGACCAGTAACAGGCAACATGCGTTCAGTGCAAAATTATGGGATGCCGACTCAAGTTTGGAGAAGTGTGTGGGCTGCAGGAGGTGTGGTCATACAGCTGCCGAATAGCTTGAGCGGCTTTAGGGAGGACATCTGACTTTAGTGTGGCCCAAGTATTTGCCTGTCACGGTCCAGGGGGATAGCAGCCCAGGAGGGGGAGGGACGTGTGTGGTGTAGGTGGCAGTGTGCGCTGATGGAATGGAGGGTGGGTGTCAGAACCAATCACAGTGGACCTCCTGAGAAGGGTGTTCTAGGAGGCTGCTCTCACCTCTTGATGGAGTCAGGACTGGGGGACAGAAATAGGCAGCCTAGTGGAAACCAGTGACTGTAGATGAAGGAGGTGATGATGATGATGGGGTGGGGGGATACATAGACCTGAGACCAGGGAAGCAGGAACTGATGATACACGTTGACCTGGCGAAGGGGGGTGACCGGTGCGGCAGAGGCGGTCTCTGAGGGGCTTGTTTGCTGGAGGAGCTGGTGACGCAGGCCTGGGTGGGCTGTCTAGAGGCCTCCCAGTGGATGGAGAGGCAGGACCCGCGTGGCCCCAGGCTGGCTAGAGAACCGGGGCAGCAGCATAGTGCGGGCTCTCGAGGAGGCACCTGGCACCTTCACGGCACAGAGCAAGGAGAACAGAACAAGGAGAACTAGGGAGCAAGCCTCCGGTGAGGCCGTTCACGTAGCAAAGTCCTTTGGAAACTGCAGTGTTCAACATTTTATAATTGTTTTTAGAAATGGACTTTAGAAAGTGGAGGAACTCTTACCCTTGTTAGGGGACTCACAGGTGCCTGGTAAAGTTAAGGGCTAGGGTTAAAACCTGTGGGAGTAATAGTTCCTCCAAATTTACTCCTCTCCTCTAAAAATAATAGTGAAAGCTTTTCAGATGAGGGCTCTTGCCGTTCATTTGCTGAGGCACTGCTTTCTAACTTTCAAAGGGAATCCAAACAAGACATGGGCCCTGTGTCCTTCTGGGCTGGGTCAGGGGGCCTTGAGGGTGGTTCTGGATCGGGCAGGTACATGGCCCTGGGTTTCCTGAGGCTGGGATGGGGAGGCAGCCCCTCCCCGCACCCTGCTGGCTCACCTGGCAGGGCTGTTCCTAGCCCTCACTTGTACAGACGGAGAGGAATGATGTATTTAAAAAGGAACGCCAACTTTGCATCCAGGTCTAGGCTTTGCTACTAGTGCTTTTTAACTTGTATTGATTTATGTTCTTAAATCGACTGGGCACGTCGTAGTTCTTGATGAGCAGCAATTGTCCATTTTAGTCCAGGATTAGTGCTACTAGCTGGGTGCTGCCTGTTCTGCAACTGTAACTGTTTGTTTTTAATTGATAAATAACATTAAAAAACACAGTAATGCAAAAGGCTTCCTGGGAGGGTGATATCATTTGGCCCGTGGGCTTTTGTATTACTTTCCTGCTATCAGGATAGTGAATTCTGAATTTTAAGTCTGCTGTTCTGCTCTTAGCTGCATTTACCAGTTTTTCGACTGGAGAGTTAAGACTCTAGTTTCATCTTATAGAGAGAGTTTCTCTAGTGTTCTGTTGGGGCTAGAAGCACACCTCCCTCCTCATACTGCTTCTGCCTCTGGGGAAGGGTAAAGCGTCCTCCTCCAGGAGATGCATTATCTGGATTGCAAGCGCCCTTCTAAGAAGGCTGATGTGTCATGGATCCTTCCCATGTGGTGTGCACTCCGTACGCCCCTTGACCCTTCGCTCTCTTCCTTCGTTAAGGAGAGGTAGGTAACTCGGGGTTGTGTGGCCTTCTGGGGAAGACCCAGGTCAGGAGCATGAGGAATGTGGGTGGGACTTATGTTTCCAGCAAAAATTTAGGGCTCAGGATTCATGAAAAGCATGAATCTACGTGTCTAGAAACTATTTAGACTATTTAAAATTGAGAGTGGGGAAAATTGAGAACCTGTGGCCCTTGTGTGTAGGTCGAGGGCTGCTTGCAGGGATGAGAGTCCCCAGAGGCTGCCCGAGCAAGAGAAGGCTTCCATCAGGGTGGGAAGCCAGCTGCAGGTGTGTCGCCTGATGAGTCAGCGTTTTGCAGGAGAGTGGTCCTCCAGGACAGTGCGAAGGAGCTGCCCTCTTGCTCTGCCCCTTGGATTGTGCAGGGTCTCTGCTTCCCAGGACTGGAATTCAAGCTTAGTCTGGAGTAGGCAGCTTGTTAGTTGGGCTTGAATGGTCCTGGTAGGGGGCTGTCACCTACTTGGTGTTTCCAAGGGAAATGTGTTTTGAGGCCAGACCACTTAAAACAATTTAAAAATTAGTAGTAACTAATGATACTGTTTACTTTTTGTGATAAAAGGTCTCCTAGGAACAGGAGTTAATTCCTTTGGTTTAAAAAACTTATTCCTTGAGGCCAATAAGCACATGAATAGATGCTGGAAGTCACTAGTCATTGGTGAAATGCAAGTCAGACCCACAATTGATACCACTTCACACTCATTAGTGTGGCTATTACCAAAAAAAAAAACCCCCGAACAAGCGTAGGCCAGGATGTGGGGAAATGGAACCCATGGGCATGCAATGGTGTAGCCGCAGTGGAAAACAGTATGGTGGCTCCTCAAAAAATAGTAGAATTGCCACGTGATCCAGCAATTCCACTCCTGGGTATCTACCTAAAAGACATGAAAGCAGGGACTTGAACAGATATTTGTACACCCGTGTTCATGGTAGTGAATAATGATTCATAATAGCTGAAAAGTGAAAGTAACCCAGATGACCCTTGATGGATGAATAAAATGTGGTGTATCCGCATAACGAAATGCTATTCAGTCTTACAAAGGAGGGAGGTTCTGTCACATGCTACAGTGTGGATGAGCCTTGAAGACATTGCACTAAGTGAAATAAGTCAGTCATTAAAGGACAAATCCTATATGGTTCCACTTATGAGGTCCCTGGAGTAGTCGGATGCATAGAGAAGAAGGTAGAACGGTGGGTGCCAGGGGCTGGAGGAAGAGGGCTGGGGAGTTAGTGTTTAACAGAGTTTCAGTGTGGGAAGATGAAAGAGTTCTGGAGATGGATGGTGGCGATGGTTGCACAGTAACGTGAATGTACTTAATGCCACCAAGTTGTATACAAAAAATGGTTAAGATGGTAAATTTTATGTTATGTATGTTTTACTACAATTAAAAAAAAAACCACCTCATTTCTTGACTGTTTCAACTGTGAGCATGTAGCACATGGAATAGTAGGGGTGACAAATTGAAGAAGCCCAGTCTCTGCCTATGGAGATCACACCTGAGGGTCACGTACCTTTTGAGGGTGTCACAGCAGGGGAGTTGTGAGGTCAGGGGAGGCCTCTAAAAAACTCAGCTTTTTGAGCTAAGTCACAAGGGATGGGTCTGTTTTCCATAATGAGAGACAGTATTGCAGATAATGTTTTCCTTTCAAGGAAAGCGAGTCAGGAGTCAAACTCTCATGCCATCGTAGTCGCAATGAAATTTATTGCTAATCAGCCATGTGACGTGTAATTGCCTTTTCATTTTCTTATTTTTCCAGAAGAGAGATTTGTTTAGATATTTGGTTCCCCTACTGATTATACTGGAAGTTTTTCATTTGTTTTGACAGCTCAATTTTTTATTGCAAACTGACTCCCTCATTATATAGGGAGCCCTGAAGGAACGGGGCTGACCTCTGCAGGCAAGAATCTGAGCATCTAAAAAGGAGAAAAGGGCCAGACCCTTCACTTTACCGATGAGGAAACTGAAGCTGCAAGGCATGTGTTGCTTGAGGTCACAGGACACGTGCTGCGTGTCCAAGGCCAGGTCTGCCTGTCCACCTTTCCTGCAGATCTCTCTGGGGCTGGTTCTTTGTAGTCAGTTGTCATTCTCTCCAGCCACCTGTGCTCAGGCCTAGACCCGCTGGATTCCAAATAAGACCGAGAGGTAGCTGAGCCCATCTGGCTGTGAGAGCTTTCTCCACCCTGTCCAGAGGAGCAGCTCTTGTTGGTCTGGGACCTATGGGGGGAAGCCTGCTGCTGAGTCTTGTCTGCTGGTTGGACTGGCATTTTCCCCGTACCTCGGAAACAAACCCGAGTGACCATTCTTGTCTTTCCCAGGTCTTGCCACGACTGTTTTGCTTGTTTGTGTGCTTGTTTTACTTGGTGCCATCAGCAGGAGGTGTTGTCACAGAACAAGAGCGAGATGCGCTCTTACAGGGCTGTAAGGTTGTCTTAGCTAACTCAGACGGCCGTAACAAATTACTGTAGACTGGGTGCCTTAAACAACAGACATTTGTTTCTCACAGCTCTGGAGGCTGAAAGTCTAAGATCAAGGTGCCAACTGATTTGGTTTTTGGTGAGGGCCCATTTCTTGGCTTGCAGATGGCAAATGTCTTCTCGCTGTGTCCTCATAGGGCAGAGAAAGCAAGGGCTCTGGTCTCTTTATATATGGGCACTGATCCCACCGTGGGGCTCTGCCCTCATGACCTCATCTAGACCTAATTACCTCCCTAAGGCCTCACCTTCACAAGCCATCCCCTTGGGGCTTGGGGCTTGGGGCTTCAGTCTGTAGATTTGGTTGGGGGACACAGTCCTGCAGTTCGTAACAATGGAGTCATGTGCTATCGTTAAGGATTCTCAAGACCAGGACTCTGTAGGTTCTTGGTCATGTCTGAGAGTTGGTTACAGTTTCATTTTTAAAATGTAAGTGAAATCCAGTACCTGAAAGTACATGTTATCAGGATGGCACTGAGCACATTTGCCTTCTTAACCAAATGCTTGAAATGTGTAGTTTTTCTTCTGAACACCCCATTGCTTTTCTTGAAGTGAATGCAGTTTGAGAGGAACTCAGTTATTGAGAAATTCCGTATGACCCCATTTCCCCCATTTTAGGACCGATAGGTTGCTTATTTTAAACTCTGCAGGAGCTACATAGAGGGAAGTTAACTTAACTTTCACTCTTTGAAAACTAAGTTCCATGGAGGTGCATTCCTCCTCTCTGCCCACCTTAGCATGCACCTACCAGATGTGTGGAATTCAGTTAAAAGAAGCTCGTCTCGACCCTCCCCGGGGTCTGTTTTGTAAAGCTGACACCAGCGTTAGTGAGTTGGAAGGGGTTGCAACAGAAGACAGACCTGTGCTGCAGCACACTTCTGAGTCCTTCCTCTCGCAGCAGATCCAGAAGGCTGGGAGGTGATTGTTAATTGTTTATAAGCATTAACTATTTACCAGTCATACTTGCTATTTTAAATCTGACCCTGCTATTATGTTGTTTTGTTTCTGTTCACAGCTGAGCTTTAAGCTGGGTAGAATTTCATGGTGAGTCACTCCCATGATGGTAAAATCAGTATCGATTAAGCCTTCCTGTTAATCCTGTGAGCAGTTTAGAGACAGATGACACAAGCTTAAGGTTTCCGCCAGCTTGGATCCCTGCATATGCGGGTTAGGCTTCCTGAAGACCCAGTTAGCTCCTTATATCTGCTGATCTGTAACCTGCAAGGGGTGTTTAACATGCGTCTTGGAACCTCCGCTGCTTGAAAACACAGTGTGTTTAAGGGAAGGGGACACAAACCCATGTGAGGTTTTCTTCTCCCCCCTTTGTTTCCTGAATTCCACCCCAACTGCCTGTTTGAATGCATGTCAGTTATTTTTGCAGAATTAGTGACCCTCTTCCTGCCACCCTAGGCTTTGAATTGAAGGCCGGTGTGCCACCTTTTCCCCAGCTTTGTTAGAAAGTTGCCCTGAGGGTCATATGTGCTGGCTGCTGTGAATTCTTACAGACTGATGGACAGAGACAAGTTGAGGGTTAGATATCTGGGCAGAGGATGGCAGGGGCAGGACACTGAGTGGGAACATTGGGACTCTCTGCTCCAGGGCTTGGGAATTGGCCGCTGACTCCCATTAGGACATTGGGTGAGACATTTATACCCACTGTCCCTCAGGCCTCTGGGCAGCCTTGTCAGGTAGGTATGGAAACTGAGCAGCGTCTGCCTTTGGCTGTGCAGCCAGCTCAGCTTCCCAGCTTCAAGTGCTGAGTCTGACCCCAGAAGTTGACAGCCTGGTGAGGAAGCCACACAAGGCTCAGAGGGGTGTTCTGGCTCTTGGCAGATGCCAGAGGACTCCGATAAGAGCATGGCCGGAGAATGCCTCTTGGATTTGGTCACAGTGGGCAGCAGAGCGGGGTGTTTGGTGTTGCTTTTACTGCAGAACAGAGGAGGCAGATGAGGCAGATCAGGGCTTGGGGAATGCTGAGCTGAGCTGGGTAGAGAGAATCGGTTTCATAGGAATTGGAGAGAGAGACAGATTGGAGTGTGTGGATGTTTGGGACCTGCGGGAGGTACGTAAGGTACGCAGAGTGCAGCCCCTTTTTAAAAAGCTTGCATTGTCGTTGAGAAGATACGGCGTGCACAGCTACAAGGATAGGACCAGACACTTGTACAAATGAGAATAGAATGAGCACGGTGGGAAAGGGCCCTAGAAATTGAGAAGGAGATTGTTTTGCTCATGGGGATCCTGGAGGCCTCATGAAGGAGATGCTTGGAGGATCAGAGGGATTTTACCAGGCTTGGGGGTGGTCTTGAGGTCGAGCCTTTAAAAATGTGGGATGGCGCTCAGAGCAAGGCTGGAGGGGAAGGTTTGTGTAGGTAATAGTGGGGGATGAGGATCGGGGCAAATTGCGGATGGTTTTGGGGGTCCTGAGGCCAGGCTAAGGGGATGTGGTTGATCCTTGAGAGCAAAAAGTCTGTTAGAGACTGGTTGTCGTAATTGTACTAAGTGAAAGCAACACTCTGGAGGCTATTGGGTGTTTGTGAAACAGCGCCGAGCCTTTTTGGGAAGGTGGTAGTGAATGTCTAGTGGAAGAGATGGGGAGAAGGCTGGTCCCAGGGGACCTGGGCGGCACATCCCTCACGTATCTGAGCTTTTGCACATTTGAGTTGTTTTTGACTGCATTTGATTATTGCAGGTTCGCTTAGTAGGACACCAGGAAAAGGCCTTCCAAATTATTACAACTGACAAGTACAAAGGATTTTATTTTCTTCATTTTTTTCCTTTGCTTTTCTCCTCAGATCAACATACTTTTTTTTTTCTGAGACAGAGTCTCATTCTGTCGCCCCAGCTAGAGTGCAGTGGCGTCATCAGTCATAGCTCACTGCAACCTCAATCCCCTAGGCTCAAGAGAGCCTCCCGCTTCAGCCTCTCGAGTAGCTGGGACTACAGGCATGCACCACCACTACGGCTAATTTTTCTTTTTTCTTTTTTTTTTTTTTTCGTGGAGACAGGGTCTCACTTTTGCTCAGGCTGGTCTGGAACTCCTTACCTCAAGGGATCCTCCTGTCTCAGCCTCCCAGAGTTCTAGGATTACAGGTGTGAGCCACCATGCCAGGCTAACATACATTTTTAAATCTGTCATCTAACATGACCTGCCGATAGGAGTGGTATGTTCGATTGCTGTAGAAAATAATTGGGAATATTTTACAAGCTCCAGGAGCTTCCTGCAGTAGAGACCTTTAAGACTTTGGAACAGGAAGAAGTTTCCGAGTGAGTTGTTACTGCTTTTTGGAAAGATAATGGTGCTTGCTTTTCCGTTGATCAGTAGGGTAGCCTCTCCCATGTGCTGTCAGTTATTGGGTTTCTTGCTTTGATAGAAACGCAGTCTTTGCATTTGAGCCCTGCTCTGTTGCTGGGGCTCCAGTTGAAGCAGGTGAGCTAAAATAAGAGCAGCGGCCCCCTCCAAATCTACAGGTCTGAAAGCATTCGTGCAGTTTGGTTGTATGGGTCTTTGCATTTCACTCAGTAGTAGCAAAAATCTATCAGGTGTGCTCTTTGCTGAAAACAAATGTTACCATGGTTTTTAATTAATGGTAGGGTGTTTGGAGGTATGAAATATTTAGGTCCTTGAATCCATTCCAGGTTCAACATTGGGGAGGAATGAGGAAGCTGAAGCTGGGGCAGGCTCTGTCTAGACGCCATGAGCTCTCGCCCCCTTCTCCTTAGCAGCATTGTAAACAAAACCCCATTTGTAAGGAGCAAGTTCCAGCTGAGTTTTCATTATGGGGGCAAGGTTTGTGTGGTGGAGGGGGGCATGAAGCCAGAGGCTGGGGGCTTACTTACTAGTTAATTTACCCTGGCCCTTCTCTCTCAAGTCTCAGCTCTTTTAAGATTCAGAAAATAATGCGAAATACCTCAGATTTCTGAAATTCCTGGCCTTGGAGACTCGACTACATAAAAGAGCCAGGATTTCAGGCTGGCCATTTCAGGATCAGCCATTTCCCTCTTCCTGATTCATAGCTTCCAGGATTTGTAATGCCTGTAGACTTTTTTTCTCTCTCGTTTAAAAGCAGCCATTGAAAGAAAAAATAAATAGCAAAGTCCTTATTCCAGAAGTTCTACTTCCTGTTGTTGTACTATTGAGCTCTGAAAAATAGCTTTGCAAGTTTAGCCTCTTGTTTGGGCTATTTCAAAGGAATTCTTGAGATCTTTTTGTTTGGACAGGCTGTATGAAGGCGATAAGTTAAAAGAAGTTCAGCTTAATCAGCACAGAAGTGCAGAGGCTGTATTTTAAGTTCTTTTTGAGCTTTATGGTGTGTATATGTGAATATAATCCAAGCAATAGTGAGTTGCTTAGCCAGGGCACATAGACATTTTCCACAATGCCAATTGTTTCCCTCATAATGTTTAACATTTATTTTTAAAAGACATATTTGGGCACAAATTACATTTTGCGACTATGAAAGAATTGGGGATATTTACGATTCCTGCAGCAAGGGAGATAGATCCAAAGTAATCAAGAAAATGATAGAATAGCAAGCTTCATATTTTCCCACTAGCATTTTCATTTAAATGTGTACATCAGCAAAAGTGCCTAAAGTTCAGATGTTTCCATGCTACACATTTTATTTCTCCTATTTGAAAATACTGATCTCATTTGTGATAAAAGTCATACCATTTTGAGAAATACAAAAACCCTTTCAGCTTTATGGGATGATGATATCTTGGCCACTTGAGTGGGTATGATTTGGATTAACTAATTTTGGTCCCAGAGTCATGTCATCTGTGGTGAATGGATCCCCTGCCCCCTACCCCAAATATAGGTGGCTGCAGAGTTGAAACAGGATATCTGATGATAGTTTGTCAGGGACTTTGTAAGGATTAACACACATATTTCTGGGTGGGATTCCTAATGTTCAGTTTCCGTTGTGTTGCTCAGTAAACCTTTGAAGACACTGGCCTGCATTGTCAGCTAGGAGCATCTCGAAGTACTGTTGCTTTCCTTCTCCGGGGTTATTGTGGGGTCCTTTTGGAGCATACGTGGCTTTATACTATATAGTTATTTGAAATGCTGGTATGCCAATCACGTTGTATGTATCATTACACTATCTGGTTGATTGATACACTGGTAGAACAGCCATCTTCTGGAGGACTCTTGTTTGCACACTTCTCCTCTCAGAGACAGATTGGAACATGTACAGTACATAGGAGATGATCTTCTCCCTCTGTTTTGTCTTTCCTCAATTGCCTGTCTGGTGGGAGAATAACAGCTCTCTTAGTGTAGTCTTTTGGGGACTCTCTGCACAGTAGAATTTGGGAAGAAAGATACTCAAATCCCTGGGTAGTGACTTGTTAGCTTTTTCGTTTTTTTTTTTTTTTTTTTTTTAAAGCAGAAACGCCTTTAACTTTTAGTAGCCTTATAGATCATCTTCAAAAACACCTGTGTTTGTAGTGAGTGAGGCAGTGACCGTTGGATTCCTCCATTGTGGATACGTGCTTTGCAGTCGCACCCCTGGCCTTTGTCACCTTTTGGCAGACAGAAATCTTTTCAATTTCTGCTGATGGTATAGAGTTCTTGGAAGCTAGGTGCTCTGAATTAGCACATGGGCAACTGTTTTTTTAAAGGCCGTTGTTCATTCTTCGAAATAGTTGTGCAGACACCTGATAAGCACCCCTCTCTGTGTCAGGCTTTATGTTTTGTATTTTGCATATGTGAGGCCATCATCTTTTTCCTTCTGGGAATCTATTGGGCTCCTTTTTCTCCTTATCCAGTGAACTTTCCACTGTGGTTATAATTTCTGTAAAAAATATTTGGAAAAAATGTACAGCTATGTTTTCTCCTGTCTAGTGAAGGCTGTCTTGAGGGCTTAGACAAGTTTAATCACCACTGAGTTAGTGGTGGCATCTGAGTAGTTGAAATGTTAATGCTATCTATAGGTTATAGAAAATCTGTATGTTCAAAAGTAATAATTAGGCCAGGTATGGTGGCTCACACTTGCAATCCCAGCACTTTGGGAGGCCAAGGCAGGAGGATCCCCTGAGCCCAGGAGTTCGAGACTAGCCTGGGCCACATAGTGAGACTTCATGTGAAAAAAAACATTAGCCGGGCATGGCGATCCTAGGTACTCCGGAGGCTGAGACAGGAGGATCGCTTAAGCCTAGGAATTCGAAAGCTGCAGTAAACTGTGATTGTGCCACTGTACTCCAGCGTGAGCAACAGAGCAAGATCCTTTTTCCAAAAAAAAAAAAAAAAAAAAAAAAAAAAAAGATAATAAGGATAAAGTCTCAGCTTTTTGGGAAAGTGGGTTTTAGACATGTTTTAAAGTAATTACTGTAAAGGGAATTCTGATTGTTGCATCGAAACAGGATTTGTTATCAAATCGTAATTAAACATGCCAAAAAGGCAAAAAAACGACAATGGTCCTGACTGCTTTAACTTCAAATTTTGGAAGGAGAAACTGTAAGCTCCGTGAAAGCAAGGACTGTGGCGCTCACTGTTGGATCCATGGTACCCAAACATGTAAATGTAAATTAAAGGACTGGAGGCCCTGAGAGTCCTAAGATCACCGTCAACATCATAACCCTAGGCTTCCTCCTCCGCCCAGTGACTTCCCTCCCAGAAGATCCCATTGTTTCCTGCGTATGAGGTCTGCAGAGTGGGTTCGGATAGCTCCCATCATGACGAAACAGTCGTGTGCATGTGGTACTGTATCAACGTCACGTATTTGACCCGTTTAAAGATAATGTGGGGCTATGATGAACAATGAGCTTTTAATTAGGGACAAATTTGCCTACCACCTTATACTATAATTATTTTATGTTTGTTGCCTTTTTCATATTATAATAGTGATAAATGGTTATTAGGGGAAAATTAGAAAATATACTTAGGGAAAAAGGAAAATAAAATTATCTTTAATCAATCTCAAGGTAACCATTGTTAATATTTGCTATGTTTTCCTGAGGTCTTTTTCCCTCCTAAACTTATGTGTGTATCTATATATTCTAAAAAATAAAATTAGTATTATACTACACAATGTACACATATAATTTTTATCCTCATTTTCCCATTTAGCAGCACATTCCGAGTTTTTGCTTGTTATATCTTTATCATCTGGAATATGATCTGCAATGAAATTAAAATTCTGTAACTGTTTAAGCATTTTATAATATTTGCTTTTTAAAATAATGTGATTAAAATCATTGTGTACTATCATTGATATGCTACTCTGATTAATTCTTTGGATTAGATTCCTAAAAGTGGGAAGTATGGAATACTAAAAATTTTATAAGTGTGCATGCTTATGATCCTAGATAGATATTGCCCAAATTTTTTCAGAAAACTCCCAGTTTAGGCTTCCAGAAGCAATGCCTATCACCCATACTTTTGCCAGTATTGAACAGTATATTGAGCTTTGCAGTTTTAGCATTTAAATAAACTGTATCTCACTATTTTAATTTCCTGTTTTTATTATCAGTGCCATCTTCATTTTTCTTTTTTCCCATTTTTTGTTGAGTGATCAGTGCATTCTTATAGACTTGTGTAGACTCCATTATAAAGATATTTACCCTGTGTTCTCTGTATTTTGAATATTTCTCCTGATTTGCAGTTGTTTTATTTTTTAAAAGTTTAAAATTTTTAACTTCTTGAGATACAGTGTTTCTATTTAATATAGAATAGCACTCTCATTATTATGGTCTTTAATTCTCTTGCTTAGAAAGATTTTATTCATGTCAAAATCAGTTAAATCATGTGTCTTGATTTTTAGTTTTATCTTTTTATTCTGTAAGACTTCTAGAATTTATATTTAAATAAAGTGAGACACCTCCTTCTGTTGATAATTCTGTTTCCCTATACTGTGCTATTTTTTTCTTTTATATTAGAGGCTCTATTTAAAAGTATCTTTTGCCACTGATCTGCCTGCTGTTTATATACATGTTAACATCTTCTAGGAAGAATCTCCACCCAGGCAAAAAATTTTTTGAAGAAATATTCTTTCAAATGAACTTGTGTGTGTGTGTACATGTGTTTTGTTTTTGCACATCTTCCCTGCCACCCTCCCAAAAGAAAAAAAAAATCCACTAAATTTTTATTGTTATTGTTAATAAATCAACTTGGGAGAAAACAACATTTCTAAATATTCGAACTACTCATTCCAAGGACATTTCATGTTTCTCCATTTATTCAACTTTTATCTATTAAGAAATCACAGAAGATCATGGAGGTCTTATATGCTTCCTTTTGGGTTTTTTCCTAGGTAATTAACACTTCTTGCTAATGTGGAAGGAATCTTTATTCCTCATTGTATCTTTTAAATGATTATTGCTTGTGTATGTGAGGAAAGGTATGGTATTTTGTATACTTATCTTGTATCAACCCACTTTGCTGATTGCTCTTGTTATAATAGTTTTTCAGTTGATTTTTTTCCTGATTTTTCTGTGCAGAGAATCATTGATAACAAATAAGGATAATTTTGTCTCCATTTTTCCCAGTACATAACTGTTTACTCAGTTTCAGATGTGTGTCATTTAGAACTATCAATGGCTGAAAGTGACAGGAAACCTACCTAGTAAAGGCTTAAGCAGTAAGGGGGTGATTTTTCTCAAGTTCAAGAAATCTACAGGGAAGTGGTATGTGGCCACTGCAAGATGCTCAAAGAAGGCATGGAGGACTAGACTCCTGGCCTCTGTTTCTCCATCCTTAGCCTGTGCTTTTGTCCTCATGGTTACAAGACAGCCCCTGTATTTCCAGCCATCACGTCTGTGTTACAGGGAGGAAGAAGTCAGAGGGATAAAAACAAAAGGCAAAAAGGCAGAATTACGTGCCAGCAAGCCCTGCTCAGCGATTTGCCCCTCCTTCTCATTAGCCAGAACAAAGTCACATAAGCTATTGGTGGAATTGGGCATGGCTAGTGGGTGTGACAAGGCAGTTGGGTCAGCCAGGCAGGGTTGGCCACATGGTCTTATTGCATTGGCTGGTACATTCAGAATTGTGTTAAATATTGATTATGGGCATATGGGTCCTTTTTTTGTCTGTATTATGGTAATGCCTCTGATATTTGTCAATATGTATGATACCTTTTGGCTTAAGAGAGGTTTTCATCATGCTGAAGAATTACCTGCCTGGTTTTCATGGATGATTTATTAGGGATGGGTGTTGAATGTCATCATATGTCATTTTGGCATCCGTTTAAATTCAGACGTTGTTGCACCTATTAATGTGATGTAAGAACAGATCACCTAGTAGTAATCCCTCCTCAAATTCCTAGGTTAAACTATTTTTGGTTGTGAGTGGCTGTTTAAATTTCTAATTAAATTAGATTTGCTAACATTATATTTAGTTTTTTTATCTCTTATTTTAAGCGAGATAACTTTATGGCTCTCTTTATATGTAATAATCATTTCTAGTTTTTGCTATCAGGTTTCTATTAGCTTTGTAAAATCAATTAATGGTTTTCTTTTTTACCTTTTTCTCTGTAACGGTTTTTATAGTGTGGCAATAAACTGTCCTAAGGAAGGTTTGGAAGAATTCACTTGTTAAATGCTTGGGGGCTGACACTTTAAAAAATGGATAGTTCTGTGACAACTTTTAAAAAATTCCTCCAAGGGTATTGGTCTGTTCCAGGTTTCTGGTTCTTTCTTTGAATCAATTTTGGTAATTTAATAATTTTCAACAAATCAAAAGTTATCGCTCAGTTTTATGTAGTATTTTCTTTATGGTGTTAGTCCCTCTGTTCCTGTTTTTTGAGATTCTTTAGTTGTTTTTCTCTTTTATTCTTGATTAGACCTGCCAGAGCTTCTCTCGCTTTGTGCCCCCACCCCAGTCCAGAGTTAATTGCAGTCACATGCTGCGTAACAATGTTTTGGTCAGCGATGGAGCATGTATAACAGTGATCCCAGAAGATTATAATGGAGCTGAAAAATTCCTGTCATCTAGGGACATCGTGGCTGTAGTAGTGCAACATACCACATGTTTCTGGTGATGCTGGTGTGAACAAACCTATTGCACTGCCAGTCATGTAAAAGTATAGCACACACAATTATGTACAGTACATAATACTTGATAATGACTGCTACTGGTTTATGTATTAATATTTACTATACTATACCTTTTATTGTTATTTTAGAGTATACTCCTTCTACTTACATTAAAAAAAAAAAGTTAACTGTAAAACAGCCCCGGGCAGGTCCTGCAGGACGTATCCAGAGGAAGGCACTGTTACCGTAGGGGAGGACAGCTCCGTGCTTGTTATTGCCCCTGAAGACCTTCCAGTGAGACGAGACGTGGAGGTGGAAGGCAGTGGTATTGGTGAGGACCGTGTAGGCCTAGGCTGATGTGTGTGTTTCTGTCTTAGTTTTTAACAAAAAAGTTTAAAAAGTTAAAAAAATTTTTTAAAAATAAAACTTAAAGATATAAAGAGAGTAAATATTTTTGTAATAGCTGTACAATGTGTATGCGTTTTAAACTAAGTGTTGTTATGAAAGAGTCAAAAAGTTAAAAAAGTTCAAAAATTATAAGGTAAAAATGTTGTAGTAAGCTAAGGTTAATTTATTAAGAAAGAAAGAAAAACTTTTTATAAATTTAGTGTAGCCTAAGTTGAGAGTGTTTATGAAGTCTACGGCATAGACTGTATAAAGTCCAGTGGTGTCCGGTGATGTCCTAGGCCTTCACACTCACTCACTACTCATTCACTGACTCACCCAGAGCAACTTCCAGTCCTGCAAGCTCCATTTATGGTAAGTGTCCTGTACAGTTGTGCCATTTAAAAAGTCTTTTGTACTATATTTTTATTGTACTTTTCGTATGTGTAGATACACAAATGCTTTTACCATGTTACAATTACCTAAGCATTCAGTACAGTAACATACAGTAACATGCTGTACATGTTTGTACCCTAGGTGATACCGTATGGCCAGGTGTGTAGCAGGCTGTACCATCAATGTTGTATAAATAAGTTTACACAAAGACAGAATCACCTCTCGGTGCGTTTCTTAGGACATATCCCATTGAGTGACACATGACTATGCTTTCTTCTTTAAGCCTCCATAGCACCTTGCTTATGTCTCTTTACAGGTCTGCTTTGCTGATAGATTGAGAGCTCCTGAGGAAAGATGCTCTATCTCCTTTTTGTATGCCTCTGGTTTCATTTATCTGTATCTGTAATCTGCTGGATATGCGAGCCATGGAAGGCAGCTCGGATAGTGTCTGATGCTTCCTGGCTGCAGGGGTGGCAGCAGCAGACCCTGCTGCCCTGGGATAGTTCTCTGTGGGGGGTGCTTCGATCCCTGTCAGGGGCTCATGCTTCAACCTCAGGGCTATTCTTGGAGGTGCTGTGACATGTCTTTCACCTCCATGGGGTCTCTGTGTATTGGTAAATGTCAGTCTGGCTCACTTAGTGGGTTTAATTTGAAAATTCTGTTCATATCTCTGCTTTAGACCTACATTGGGCTAGTATTTAAATTTGGAGTCTGTCTCTGATGTCCGAATTATTGTTTGGTATGTGCGGCCACAAGGAGATTGTCACTGTTCAAGATGGGTTGCGGGGGGTGGGGGCGGATGCCGTGATTTCTATTGGGTTATATGAAATCAGTTTGGAATTTTGATGGAGCCTTGAACTCTTTTGAGCTCAGCGATTTTCTGCGTAGGGGTAGGGTGGAGAGTGATTAGGAAGGAGTTCACCGCCCTCAGGTCCTCAGGTGCAGGGTCTTCCCAGGGGCAGGACTGATGAATGAATGTCAGGGTGGGTGGGTTGGAGCAGGCCTGAACCTTGAAACCCTGGGCCTGCCACTGTCATTTGGTCATGGGGAGCGTTCAGTGGTGATCTGTTTGAAATGGTTTCGAGTGACTTTCATCTCCCAAATCATACCAGGACTCTCTCATCCCCTAAGATTATCTGAGTTGCTTTCTAGGAGGAGCTAGAGATGTACCAGGAGAAAGACGACTGCCTCCCTATGTTTGCTTAGGGTATTCCTGTTGGGTGAGCTCGTGTGTTCCATTTAGGGCCCACAGAGACCAACCTTCACATTGAAGAAGCGTATCTGTGCTCTTAGATTATGTTTTCAGGGGGAAAAGTGTCACATGTAATTATAAAAGGAGTCTTTCTCTTTAAATACTGCAGTTGATTCAGAAATGTTAGAGGTTTAATTGAAGAGCTTGTCTACATTTTTACATTTTCCTTAGGGACGCAGAAACCAATATCTTTCTCTGGGTTGCTTTTTAGATTTATGTTTAATGTCTTATTTGGGGTCTCCAAATAAGTGGTTGTACTTAACTTTTCTTGCTATGCATTTTACTCAGAGCAGGCTCTGATCCTGAGCAGCACTTCTCTCCCCAGAGTGGATTAACCCTTCATATCAGAGACCTCTCTACCTACCAGTAATATCTAATATCCACTGCTGGAGATACTGATCACATGGTACTGGCATGATGGGTTTCTCTCCCTCTCTGTTGTTATAGGGATTCTTTAAGAGCAGGGAAGCATGTTCTTTGTTTCCCTAGGATCTGACAGAGTGCCTGGCACACAGTAGGTGTTCATTAAAACAGGTGCAAATTGGGTTGATATTGCAAGGGTTTTAAAAGATACCTGACTAGTTTGGATGTGTGACTTAGGAGGTACGGTGCCTTTTCAAGGATACACCTCGGTGATTCCTCAAGTGGTCTGCCTGTTTATTTTAGAATTCAAAAAGTAAAGTGTTCTGTTAAACAGACCTAGTCTTTCACAATCTGATGTTTTCCAATTCTGTTCAATCTCCTTTAGTTCCATATTTGGGGGCTGTTCCTGCTGGGAAGGTAGGGAAGTTGCTGGGAAGTCCCTCCTGGGTTCTGCAAAGGGACTTGGACTTGTGTAGGCATTGCCCAGTGGTGTTACAACTTGTTTACAGCCGTTGGTTTTTTAAGGGATGAGGTAATCTTAGCTCAGCTTAGTGAAATACACAATAGTTTTGTTTATTGAGGAAATTGTTGTCTCTTGAAGTTTTTAAGACGTTAGGGATGTCACGAATTGCAATCAAGTGGGTATCCTCTTATGTAAGTGCATCTGACAAGCCAATTTCACAACCACATCTCATCAGTCACAGTTGGATGGCAAGGTTTATTGTTTAGCTTTTTTTTTTTTTTTAAGTTGGGAAAGGAAGCCTTTATATAGAAGCCAGATGGTTTCAGAAGCCAAGAAATGGCATGAAGGCATGGATATTTGGAAATCTAGACATAATTCCCCATTCCTCTTAATTTTTTACTTCTGATCTCTGAGACAGACAGTTGTTAATTAAACTACTTGTTCACAGTATTTGAGATGTGATGAAATGCAAGTGTCCGGACCACCTGGCAGGTATATAGATTCTTTGGGGTCATCCTGGAGACTGATAGTGCTGCCCCAAGAAGTACTGTCTTCACCAGCCGGGCCTCTGAGCCGGACCATGTGCTGGTGTTCATGCTTAACTTGCTGCCCATTCCTTAGCCAGTTGTTAAATCACTTTGGATGTGTTGACAGCGTCAACACGTCAAACTTTAGAAGTTTAAATTTAAAAAAAGGTAAGGAAATGATCTCCTAGTGAGACAACTTCTGCCTAAAAAATAAAAGCTTCTAAGACATAAATTCTATGTTATAAACAACTTGTAATTTTCATAGTTTTCAGTTTTAGCTCCAACAGCCCCTATGATGGATCTTAAATATGTTTATCACAGCTGGAAAAATGTTTTATCGTCATCCTTGTTTATCGTAATATGCCACCTACTCTGGTTGTGTCTTACAACTGTAGCTGTTTTTTTGTTTTATGCTTTCTAATGGGGGACTTGGTGGGGGGGGCTGATGAATATAAATGATACTTAGAAATTGAAACAGGAAAAAAAAATATATTCAGCCAGTACTCTTTCCAGGTTATAGTTAGACGTCAGTTGGCAACCTCCACTCTGTGGTTTATTGAATAATACTTAATACTTAGCACAGCCCTCAATGAAGGTCTTTTTATGGCCTTTTCTGAATGTTTTACAAACATAACTAAAGCTTATCCAGATGAGGACAGGGACCTTTCTTTCCTTCCTTTTTAAATGGAGCAAAATTTGGCCATTGGGATGCTGCAAATGAGAGAGTAGAAGAATTGCAGCCAGGGGGAGACCCTCCATGTGCTGAGAGAGCTTGCGCGGGATTTGGCTTTCGGCAGTCTGGGCTTGCATTCCGTCCAGAGCTCATATTTAGTGACTGTGATTTGGGACAGATTATTTAGTCTCCCTGAACTTCAGGATGTTTGGGAAGCTTTGCGAGGTATTTGGCCCCCTACTATAGCTTCCATATATAAATTTCTTCTTCCTTTTATCCTCCAAACTTGAGATCGTCCCTGCACTGATTTTTTCATAGCTTTGATTTTGTCTTGAGACTCTGTATATGATTGGGTGCCATTTGCTAACATAATTTGAAAATTACAAATTCATTTTAATGATATCTTAGGCCAAGTGTAATGAGGAAAGTCAATTTTATGGGCCCAAATCATATGACAAAGCTGAATGAAACCAGATTTAGATTATTTTATCAGTTTCTTTGCCATTCCACCCAGTATATACTGGAGGGTTGAGTTTCATTAGATTGAAAATCTGAAGATTGGTTCCTAGCATTCCAAAAATTCCATTTAACCTCTCGGTTGGAACTGTTGGCTTTTAAGAATAACAGTTCTGTGTTTGAATCTATAGTAATATCACCAGGATTTCTGGGAAGCAAATGGACACATTGGATGGTGGGCCTTGTGTTCTTTGGACCCCCAGGATTGGCCCCCTGTGAGTCCTCGCTGGGGCTGTAACTTCCTAGAGGACAGGCCCCAGCTTCCACTTGAGTTGGTTAGTGTGGGGGTTAATGAGGATCCAGGGCACTGGCTCCCCCTTGAGTTTCCATCCTCAGCTTCCTGCAGAGTGCTCTGCTCCCCGTTACCCAACTGGGACCTCTTCCTCTGATCCCCACTTTGCCCTTTGACATCTTCCCAGTGGCACAGCCTCAGGCCTCTTTCCATGACTGACGCAGAGATGCCTCTGTGGGCTGGGCCCCCAGGCTGCTTCCCCTAAATGCCTTTTGAAGATGGGACAGGAGTGTGCAAGAGCTGGCGTGCTCGGGTGTGCAGATTTGGATCGGGGCTGGCAGCAGGTCCCAGCCGTTAGTGACTCCTCTCTCCTGTACCCCAGGTAGCCCGATCACCCAGCCTTGGAGCTGCAGCCTCCTTGGATTTGGGGCAGCTGTCAGTGTCTAAAACCACTTTGAACTTTGCCTTAGAGTGGTGTCAGATGGTAGCCCTTGAGAGTACTTTTAAAACAATTTTTAATTGTGGTGAGGTACATATAAAGTATACCATTTTCAAGTATGTCGTTCAGTGGCATCAAATACCTTCACATTGTTGTGCAACCATCACCACCCTCCGTGTCCAGAACTTTTTCATTTTCCCCAACTGAAATTCCATATCCTTTAAACAACAACTCCCTATTCTCTTCTTCCACAGCTCCTGGCAACCACCTTTCCACTTCCTGTGATTTGACTCCTCTAGGTGTCTCATATAAGTGGAATCAAATAGTATTTGTACTTTTGTGACTGGCTTATTTTACTTAGCATAATGTCCTCAAGGTTTATTCATGCTGTAGCATGTGTCAGTTTCTTCATTTTTAAGACTGAGTAATATTTCCAATAATAATATGTATATAGCGTATTTATGCAATGTGGAATCCATTACCACATGGTATGTAATGCTTGTCCATTTATGTCTTGATGGACTCTTGGGTTGCTTCCACCCTTTGGCTATTGTGAGTCATGCTGCTGTGAGCATGAGTGTACAAATATCTCTTTAAGTCCCTGATTTCAGTTCTTTTGAGTGTATACCCAGAAGTGGAATTGCTGGATCATATGGTAGTTCTATTTTTAATTTTTTGAGGAACTTCCATACTGTTTTCCATGTAGACTGCACAAGGGTTCTAATTTCTCCACATCCTTGCCAACTTTTATTTTTTGGTTGTTTTAAAAATTGTTTTAATAGTAGCCATCCTAATGGTATGAGGTGGTATCTCATTGTGGTTTTGATTTAGGAAACTTTTGAGTTTTGGCAAATGCCAGTGAAGTATTTCAACTTTTTACAGGCATAAACTTAGTTAAAACATAAAGGTTTTGCGGGGAGGAGGAGAGGAGAGATTTCTTACTCGCCTTTCATTTGCCAAATGTTTACCGAGTACCCGCTCTTCTTCTTCGCCTGTGCTGGCCGGCCCCTGGTGAAAGACAGAAAGTAAATATGTAGTCCTGGCTGCCCAGGGGGGCGGGGAGGGAGGTATTACAGTCTAGTAGGCAAGTGAGTGCCTATACTTAAGGGGACACAAGTGTAGCCTGGGTCCTGTGGCAGCGAGGGGTTGAGCCTGCACTGAGGTGAGTTTTAAAGGTCTGGCATAGAGAGGATGGGTGTTTTGATAGAAGGAGCTGCTAGGAAGCATGTGTCCCCAGTGTCTTAGAGTTCAGGAACCTCGGTGCCTCTGAGTGTTGTCCTTGGAGGAGGATACCAGGAGCTGAGACTGGGGATGTTGGCACAGGTCGGATCACAAAGAAGGGTCTTACAGGCCATTTTAATGAGGTTGGACTTCATCTGGAAGACACAGGGAACCTCTGAAGGACTTAAAAGAATGGGCACTGTCAGATTTGCGGCTTAGAAAGTCTGCCTTGGTCGTGGGGGTGGGAGTGCATTATGGAGGGTTAGACAGGGGCCTAGCCCCCACCCCACCAGGTGCTGTGGTAACCAGGGGAGAGTGGTGGCAGTGGAAGCCAGGACTTGGTATGGATGCCACAGCATCCCGCAGTTGTCATTTTATGGTGGTTAAGTTCAGAAAAAGCAAGAAAGTTCTTAACAGTTTCCAGCTGTAGGGCTGTCTCTTTTTGCCTTTGGATTTTGTCTTTGCCATCTCTGGTCTCCGAGGGAAGGCAGAAGTCATTTATCTCTTAGCTGGCAGCAGAGCTCCTTGTGATCGCCGGCCCGTTTGGTGGTGTGCCTTGAGTGCCTGTGGAAATGGGAACCGGGTGCCACTTACCCGGAGGCTTTTGGTCGTGAACTGCAGTGGGTGCCTTGTGCTTTGTAGTTTGCAGCATGAAACAAAAGCTGATGGTCAGGGAGCTTGGGTCCCTGCGGTCGAGGGCCTCTGCATGCCTGCGTGGTATTTAAGGAAGGACACAGTTGCTTCTCAATGTGCTCTCTGCCAGTCTGAACCTGGATTCTCATTTTACGGGTAGAGTGCAGGGTTTTGGATTAAGGATCCCAGCCCTGGCCCAAGTTCATGGTGACCAGTAGTGCAGTTTGCAGTTCTCTTTGTCTCTCTCTGTCTCTTTTGTTCATGACAAGGATTGTTACTTTTGTGTGTGTGTGTCAGAGAGAGAGGGAGAGAAAGAGACAGCCAGACAGTGTTATTATTTCATGTATGTGCCATTGGCACACACAGGAATGCTGTTATGAACCTTTTATTGGGGGCCTACACTAACCTCTGCTGGATGTGCTGCATGTTTTCTGGAAACATCTCTGGCAGCATGAGACTGGAGCTGTCATTCCCATCCTGCCATTAGCTAGTGGGAGAATTTTGAGAAAGTCACCTAATCTCTCTAAACCTCAGTTTTTCCATCTGTAAAATGGTATCACAGATGCTTATGGCTCAGGAATAGTTGGTGAGGGATATATGACTACAGGAGGCTTGTAGATGGGGTTCCGAGGACCTTTTGAAATTGCATACAAACTCTTTGTAAGTGTATTGTTCTGGACAAAGGGCCTAGATTTTATCAGACTTTCTGAGAGATCCAGTTCCTAAAAAAGAAACCGTAATTAATCTCAGGGGCTTCCTTTTAGCTCACCATGCTTCCATTCATCAGCATCTGCGTATGAACAGCCCCTCAGATGGCCCGATGTTTCTCCTTTCTCTGTGCAGTGGGTGACAGCGTTAGCTGCCCAGATGTTAACATCCAGTAAACAGAAACTCAGTCAGTGTTAGCAAAATTAAATCACTCTGCAAAAAATCAATGTTAGTGAAATTAAATCACTTGATCTTAAAAGCAACATGGAATAGTGGTTTTTCATCTTCATTGTGCAGTTTTCCCTCTCTAGATATGTTACAGGGTTTCTGTTTGTTTGTTTTTGGTGTCCTTTTCAAGGAGAAGCAGCTTTGGACCATTGCATTAGATTTTTAGATACCAAGGTTAAGGATCCAGGGGTTTGTCATAGGTTGATTAATGAGAAAGTATTAACTTAAAGTATTAGAATATATTTACTGCAGGCAGAGACCTTGCGTAGTTTAAAGATGACTCAGAAGGCACATTAGGATCTTGCTGTACTTTCCTGCCATTGTGGATTGATATCAGTTACCATGTTATGTGGCTTTTTCAGGACGCCCCAGTGGAGAGCAACGTTGATATTGAACAGACCCTTATCCATAGAGAGGTAGTGATGCCAGCGTTCCAGCCAGTGGTGTGAGTGAGGGTGGGGGCCACCTCACACCCCCTGTGACCACCAAGCTGTGCCTGTAGTAGGAGCAGAAATCCAAAATGTCAGCTCATTTGGCTGTGCTTTGGAGATCAAAGAGATGGAGCGAGAGAGGAATGAACTTTGAAGATTTGTGATCATTTTGATGATGGTTATTTTAAAAATGCATGCTCATGGTAAAGCATTTAAACAGAAGAACACCAAGTCCCCTCCCACTCTTCCTCCTTCCATCCTACTTCCCAAAGGTAAGCTTTGCAGGTGCTCCCTATGCATAGCAGACTCGTTCTGGTTTTAGCTGTTTTTTTAAACACAGATTTGCAATTTGTGGTTCTTCAATTTAATGTATCTTGGCTATCTTCCTATAGCAGAACAATCTTCGTTTTTAAAGTGATTTTGAGCGTACAAGTGATATACAAATGTGCACTCCTTGTAGAAGTTAGAACGACACGGAATCACAAGGTAGAAGGCCATACTCTGATTTACTGAGTCCACTTCCTTCCCCAGAGGGAACTGTTAGCAGGTCAGTGTGTCTCCTTGCAGGTGTTTTTCCACATGTTTATGTACACCTGGATAAACCAGGGAAGGGGATCCGTGGGTCAGGGAGAAGCAAGCCACAGAGCAAGGATAGTTTAAAAAAAAAAAAGGATCTCTGTTGCCTTGAGGTGAGTGTGCTCACCTCTTTAATAAACTTTCTTTTAGAATAGTTTTAGATTTACAGAAAAGTTGCCATGATGATGTAGAGTTCCCAAACGCCTCTTAGCAGTTTCCCCTCTTGTCAGTACCCTGCCTCACCTTGGTAATCTCCCACAATTAAGGAACCAGCATCAGTCCATGGCCATTAATGAACTAAACTCAACTCTTTCTTGGGATTTCGCCAGGTTTTTTCCAGGTGTTCCTCTCTTGGTCCAGGGTCCCGTGCACGACACCGTATCACATTTAGTCACCAAGTCTCCGCTGCCTCTAGTCTGTGACAGCGTCGCAGACTGTCCTTGTCCTTGGTGACCTCAGCAGTTTTACGGAGCACTGGTCAGGTTTTATGCACACACTCCCTTAATTTGGGTTTTTCTGACGATTTTCTTATGGTTAGACTGGGACTGCGGGTTTGTGGGAGGAAGACCACAGAGCTGAAGTGTCCTCTCATCCCCTCATATCAAGGGTACCTACTGTCAACGTGACTTATCACCATGGGGTTAACCTTGACCACCTGGATGAGGTGGTGTGTGTGTGTTGGGCTTCTCTACTATAATGGGCTTTAAAAAATCAATTATATATGGATACTCTCTGTTCTTTTTAATTGCTGTGTATCGATCACTGCAAGGAGATCTTGCAGTTTCTTTACAAGATGGACTTTTATCCCAGTTTTTGATTTTACAAATCAGATTCTAGGGAGTACTGTCACGTATATCTTTTTGCCCCATTTATGTGAGGATTGGTTCTCTACAAGAGGTGTTGTTGGCCCTTGAGTTTTTGGGTAGATGTCGCCCTCCAGAATGGCGGTACACATATGCTCCTGCCAAAAGTAGGAGAGCTCCTGTGGCTCCATGCCCTCACTCAAGCTTGGTGTTATTAGATTGGTAATTGTTTTGTGAATCTGATAAGTTAAAAATGTTTTAGTTTATATATCCCTCATTTTGAGACATTTTTTACCGTGCCCTAGAAACCTTAGTGTAAGATGATAGTAAGTACTGGGCTCTCCAGTAATATTTGGGAAACATCTATTTAGCACCAAGCTCTGATTAAAAACATAAACAAAATAGGGATCTACCCTCAAGGAATCAAAACCTTTATCCAAAAGCTCTCTTTCCCACAATTCCTACCTGAGATATTGTTCTTGGTCACGGGCCCTAGCATTTAGAAATGGAGTTAGTGCAACTCTGTCAATCATCTAATATTAGGGAGAGCTGCTTGACGGTCTGGGGACACTAGGGAGAGGGTGTTGGGGAAAGGGGAAAGTGCACCCCTGCCCCAGGTGCTAGGGGGTCAGGGTGGGTAGACCCGGGTGGGATACATGAGTATGGAGCGGTGTGAGACCCTGGGGCCTTAGTCTCTGGGTCATTACATTCTGTCAGGGCTTTGTCCCATGTTCCTTTTCCCCATGTGCCTTTTGTCTGAGGTGTTGAGGCATGGGGCTGGGGGTGGGGAGCTGTGGAGCATGCCTCTTGGGAGAGCAGTTTACCACCACCACCCCAGCCCTATGCCTGGTCCCACGTGAACACCTTTTCTTGCTGTCACCTGACTTGCCACCGAGCAACCACAGGCTGCCCTGGCATGGCTGAGAGCCCTGGCAGCCCTCAGAGGCCAGGTTCCCAGTGAGCAGAAGGCAGCAGGCATAGCGATGGTGTAGGCCATGGGCATTTGAGCACTGACCTGCCTGTGAGTGGTGCCACCGCCATGTGGGGGACAGGATATATCCTCTGTTGTGGGGATTTGAGGCTTTTGTTTTTTGGATTTTTTTCCTTTGCACTTTTGAGCTTCGTTCCACAGTAGGCCCCTGGGAAGACTGGTCCACATAGCTGCTGGATATGGCTGCTGTCCCACAGGCCCTGCTTCCCCGCTGTGCAGGATGGAGAACGCTGCAGACGTGCCCAGCAGGTGTCTGGGGTACACTGCTTCCCCGGTTCACCCACTGGGCACAGAGGCCTGTCTGCTTTTTGGGCTGTCTCTACCTCCCAGGGGTTTGTTTGTTCCAACTCCAGTTTTCTGTGTTTGCCTACTGTCAAGGGTAGAATTCTTCAAGGCTGCACCCGAGTTATCCTAAAGATAAGGGATGGGAGGGATTTTTGACTTTCTCAGAGTGCCTAAGAGGGGCGGCTCTCAGCAGCACCTGTCTCATTTCTGGTTCCCATTTGGAAAAGTGTCCTTTATTTGGTACCAAGGAACAGGAACATTTGCATTTATCTCTTTGCACTCAACTGACATACTTTTATGTCTCCAGGGTTTTGTTTTTTTTCTTTTAAAGAATAATTGTTCCTGTCTACATGGTGTAACATGACACTGACTCTTAAGCAAATTAACACAGTCCGTTCCGGGGCGTAAGGGAACAGGGAAACGAAATCGGAGTTGTTATTAAAGCGGGGGGGCAGCTCCTCAAAGACCCCACTGCACCGTTTATTCACGTGGGCCCTCCCATGGCTGGCTCTAATCCTGCACAGTGCTCCATCAAGAGGGCATGCCTGTCACCCTTCACCAATGAAGCGGAGCTGTAGAGGGGATTGGGGACCCCCAGTTGTACCTCTGTGTGGCTTTGTGAACATCTGCCACCTTCCTGGAGCAGTATGGTTGTGGCAGTCTGCCTTTACCCCTTCCTTGGGACCTCACTCAGCCCACCGTGCTCCTGGCTCAGCACCCCAGAGCCCACTTGGCTGGAAGGCCCGGGAGGGAGAGGTCAGCGGACTTGCAGTGCTGTTTGGCCCCTCAGACTGCACTAAGCAGTTACTCTAAGGCAAGGGTTGCTCATGCCTCTCAGAGTTCTCCGCATACTTGAGAATGATACTGTTCTCAACCAGAATTTGTAAAGAAAAAAAAATTGTATTTCTCAGTTTCCATGGAAGAACATATAGATTTTTTTTTTTCTGGTGGGGTGGAAACTCTCTTAACATTAGGGAATCTGTGCGTGATCTGAATATCCCCATCCAATAAAGAACGGGTGTGCGGAGGTCTAGGAAGCTGACTTCCCTGTGACTTGCAGAGGAGGACTGGGACTGTGTCTAAGCAGTATGTGGAAGGAAGGCTATCGGTCTGGGTGTTGCGATAAGGAAGGGAATGTGATGTAGTAGAAGCAGGGAGGGAGTGATGAGTGGCAGTTGCCTGATGAAGTAGAAATCTTGTGTTCCAAATTTGGGACATCCACCTCTGTCCTCCAAGGAGAACATTGTATGTGCAAGAAAAGTTCTTATAGTTGGGTTAGATTGTATTTTCTGTCTTTATTTTTCCCCCCATGGGTTGTGAACAAAAACAAGAATTTAACATTCTGCGGTGTAATCACCTTGTGGATGCAGTATATGTTTTCAGTGGACTGAAAGGTCTGAAACGGTAGCATTTTCTCTGCTAAGTCAGTGTTTTATCCCTTTTTATATGGGTTATGAGATACAGAGTAAAGCTCTGTAAAGTTTTGTTGTTGTTGTTATGGTTTGGAGACAGTCTCATTCTGTCACCCTGGCTAGGTGCAGTGGTGTCATCATAGCTCACTGCAACCTCAAACTCCTGGGCTCAAGCAATTCTCCTGTCTCAGCCTCATGAGTAGCTGGGTCTACAGGCGCACACCACCATGCCCAGCTAACTTTATCTATTTTTTGTGGAAACGAGGTCTTGCTCTTGCTCAGGCTGGTCTCAAACTCCTGACCTCAAGTGATCCTGCCACCTTGCCCTCCCAGAATGCTAGGATTACAGGCATGAGCCAGCTCGCTCACCCGGCTTGTAAAGTTTTTTTACAAGCTTCCTTTGTTGTCTTTTTTTGAGGGGTCAAGGCATGGGGGTGACAGGTGTCTACCCTTGGAATCTTTAAAGAGGTGCCCACATTGGTTGGATGGCTCTTGGCGTCCACGATGTGTGAGAAAACCTCTCTTCCAATCATCCAGAACTGGCTGTAACATCCTTATCAGCCTTGAGAGATACCTCCAAAGAAGAATTTTCTACCCCAGAATTGTGTGCGGTAAGGTCAATTTAAGGCCCCTAATAACTGAGTGATCTCAGGTGGGACATTTGGTTATTGTGGACTCTGAGATACCTTAGCAGTAAAACAGGACAAATAACTACCCTGAAAGTATTATCAGTAGTAAATCAAATCAGGCTTCTACAATCTCCGAAATGTACAGCTCCATAGAAGTCTTTAGTACCTCTTTAGGCAATCTGGTCTGATTTCGAATGAATCCTACTGTGTGTTCTTATTTGGAACTCATATCCTTTACCTTGTATTGGTCCAAGTTCTGTGTCTCCCTCCCCCAGTAGGGTCATATGGAGCCAGACCAGCCCTCTTCCCTGGGGACCCTCGCATGCTTCGTTTCTGCAGCCATTCCCCACGAGATGGGATTTCTCATCCCTCTTCTCACTTAGATGTTCTCCCATTGACTCTTCTCTCTCTTAAAGTGTGGACACAGAAACCCAGTTTTCAGGGCCTCTTCTCTGGCCCCTTACTGTCCTAAGTATCCCTTGGTACAGTCTAAGACTGCCCGACTTTTTTTTTTTTTGGCAGCCACAACATCACTCATCACTCATCACATACAGAAATTATATCCAATTAAATCTCCTAAGTCTTTTTCACACCTCCTACATTTGTGCATTTCTTTTTTTGCACCCAAGTGTCCAAATAGCATTTATTTCCTTTCTATTGCAATTCCAATCTGTTGATCTTTTTAGCTCTTGACTCTGTCATCCAATGTATTTGCCATCTCTCCTGGAAACTTGTCATTCTTGAATTAGATAAACATTTTATCTGTGCCATTGTTTAAGTAATTGATAAAAATGTTGAAACATGCAGGACTCAGAAAGAGCCCCGTGGCTTTCCACTAGACACCCTCCTTGGGCTATTCAGTAATCAGCACTTTGGTGGATGAATTGCACGTTTACCAAGCTATTCACATGTAGTTCGTATTTCTTCACCTTGTCAACAAGGGTATGATGAGATTTTAGCAAGACACTGTAGACAAAGTATGTGTCCCTGGAATGTACTAATTAACAACAAAAAAATCCTTATGCCAAGAAAAAAAAGTCACCTTCTCCCCAGCCTAAGTTATTGTAGTTTATGATGATTTACGGCTTATGAGCCATGGCCTCACTCTGCGGCAGCGTTTTTCTTCTGTTTCTGCCTTTGGTTGATACTACTGCTGGCGTGCGGGTAAGGGAAGGTTACTACCAGGGGTCTGGAGTGTTGGGCTGTGATTGGCTGTTATCTGGAGCAGAGCAGAATTGAGCTTCTTGGGAGAAAGGTGTTTAGATGATTCTTTTGGGGGAGCCAAGACCTGGGAGGGTGCTGGAAGTGGCCTCCGTGGGGCTGCTGTCTGGGCAGGTGGGTGGAGAAATCCTAAGTGCGGAGAGGACCTGGTGTTGGTCAAAATTGCAGCATGCCTCAGTGAGGAAGTCGGCAGTGTGGATTGTTCTCCAGGTACTCAGATGAGCACAAAGTGGAAAAAATACTCCTCTCTGGGGGGAGAAGTGAATCTGGAAGTGTTAGAGCAGAATAGTAAATGCAGAAGTTGTAGAAGATACAAGGCCTCGGGAGTGATCACTGAAGGGAAGGAAGGGGTGTTGGGGTCGGGTGGGAACAGGCTGGTGCTGTGATCTACCCTCATGTTTGCTCCTCCACATTTTATAAGGCAAGAGCTGTGTTGAGATAAGGTGTGCTTGGCTTTAAGAAAACAACCCATAAACACCCAAAGTTGGAGAATTGGTGCAATAGGGTACGAATTCTGCCCTTGAATCGTATCAGATAGTGAGGTGCTGCCACAGTTTAGTTTGCGTAGATGGTTGCATATGGTGTTTCAGCTCTGCCCACTCCACACAGAAGTGCATGCAGGCGTCCGCCTGCCCTGCTGCTTCTGCCTGCCTCTGAGGCTGTGTGACTCCTTGGGGAGTCAGTGCAGGACTTCTGCTGGAGCCCTCTATTTGTGCCCTGACGTTGTCTCTGGCTGTGCCGGGTGCAGGTGCACAGCCACACTGGGCATGGTGGCATTTTTAAATGCCTGGCCCATGTGCTCTGTCTGTGACAGAGCTGAGGCCTGACCTGCTTTCCTTCCACCTGGGCTCTCCTTGGTTCTCAGTGGTGCATGGGGCAGTGTGGCCTGCCTTCAGCTGTCTGTTCACGCTTGTGTGGCTCCTGTGAGGGACAAAATAAAATGCAGCAAAAGTTTTCCCCTATACTTAAAAAAAAAATTTATAGTAAAATGCACATAGCATAAAATTTACCATCCTAACCGTTTTGAAGTGTACACTTCATAATTAAGTATGAACTTTAGACATTCACATTGTTGTGTGATCAATCTCTAGAACTGTTTATCTTGCAAAACTGAAACTCTGTCCCCATTAAACAGTAACTCCCATTACCTCTCCCCCCCAGCCCCTGGCAACCACTTTCTACTTCCGTCTCTATGAATTTGACTTTTCTAGGTACCTCGGATAAGTGGAATCACACACAGCATTCTTTTGTGACTCTCCTATTTCACTTAGCATAATGCCTTCGAGGTTCATCCACATTGTAGCATGTGGCAGGATTTCCTCCCAGTGGATGAACTAGAGTGATGTAGTGACTGACCTCTGGCCATGTGGCGGATGGTTAGTGATGGAACCAAGAGTTAGCTGGTCTCTGAGTACTAGGCCAGTGACCTTCCTCTCTAGCAAAGCCCCCAAGTCAGATAGAAAGCCTCAGTGTTTCAAGAGGCTGACACTTTGATACCACCTCCATGAAAAATCACACCCCACCGGGTAGGAGGAACAGGTGAATGGGATTTCCACACTGTTATCAGCTAGATTTAGGTAACTGGCTAATTGAAAAGGTCACTTAAGGAAACTGGAACATTGTAGGGCAAAGTAAAATACTTTTGAAATGAGAATGTGAACCATAACTGGAATGATGTAACGTGTTCTACAAAACGAAGCCAGTGAGAGGACAGGGGACATGGGCTGACTTTTATTTAGAACAATTGCCTGGTTCTGAGCAGAAAATAAAAAATCATGGTGGGGGTTCGGGGGGAGAAGGCAGAAGGGGCATGTTTTTGCAGGATGTTCAATGTGGGCCGTGCTCCACCTTGGCTGCACCCCACACCTCCCCTAGGGCCCCACAGCGCTGTCCTCTGGGTGTGCATTTTGCTGTTCAGAGGTTCTGGGTGCTGTTTGTCATGCACCATGGCTCCGAGGTGGTGGCAAGGAGGAGGGTATGTGGCTCGGCAGGTGCGTGGAAGGCTTCACAGTAAGGTGAAGTTCCGGCTCCCCCAGGAACTCTGGCCTCTGTGTGCTGCTTCATCAAAAAGCCAACCATCCATCGGAACTGCGAATAATTAGCACTAGAGACTCTTAGAAGGGCATTTTTAAAACATAGAGACTTAGAATATTGGGCTTTTGGGTATTTTAAGATCAGAAAGGTATTTGGAGTTCCTGTTAGAGCCAGTAAAGTTGTTTTTGCACCAATTCTGCACCAATCTGTTTGGCAACAGATGTTTGTAAGTGGAAGGGGACACTGGGGCTTGTGTTCTCTCCAGTGTTTAAATTAATTCCTGGTAAAGTTTCCATTTCTTTTTTTTATTATTATTCAAAATATTATGGAGTTACAAATGTTTTTGGTTACAGGGATCGCTTTATGCTTGAGTCAGGGTTATAACTGTGCCCATCACCCAGATAGTGTTCACTGTACACCGCCCCCCCCCCAATTAGGTAGGTTTTCATCCATTCCTCCTACCTCCTTTGATTTCCACTGAGTTTTACTTCCCTCTGTGCACATGTGTGCTCATCAGTTAGTTCCAATTTAATAGCAGGTACATGTGGTATTTGTTTTTCCATTCTTTAGGTACTTTGCTTAGGATAATGGTTTCTAGTTCCATCCAAATTGTTGCAAAATGCCTTAATTTATCCTCCTTTGTGGCTGAGTAGTACTCCATGATATACATATACCACATTTTGTTAATCCACTCATGAATTGATGGGCACTTGAGTTGATTCCACATCTTTGCAATTGTGAATTATGCTGCAATAAACATTC
>NW_012144967.1:1010415-1026724 GCF_000956105.1 Propithecus coquereli
GGCCCAGATCTTGAGCATTTTTTCATATGTTTCTTGGCCATTTGTCTATCTTCTTTTGAAAACTGTTCATGTCTTTTGCCCACTTTTTAATGGGATTGTTTATTTTTGCTCAATGTTTTTGAGATACATCTAGGTTGTGTATATCAGTACTTCATTTTTTATCATTGCTGTATAGTATTATGTGTCTTGGTGATTGCCTCTTTGCAGTGAATCTCCCAGGTGTTCATTGAGCTTCTATGTACCTACATGTTTAAATCTCTAGTAAGATGAAGGGAGTTTGAGTTTTCCTCAATTATTCCCTCAAATAAGTTTTCTAGCTCTTGCGTGTTTTCTTCTTCACCTTCAGGGATGACTGTGAGTCTTATATTTGGCTGTTTTACATAATCCCTTATTTGTTATAGGCTTTGTTCATTCCTCTTCTCTGTTCTTTGTTTTTGACTGACTGATACTGATTTAATTTGAAAGCGTTGTCTTCAAGCTCTGAGATGCATTCTTCTGCCTGGTTTCTTCTTAAAACTTTCCACTGTGTTTTATATTTCCTTAAATGAATTTTTCATTTCCAGAAGTTCTATTTGTTTTTTTTAAATATGTTGATCTCTTTGGTGAATTTTTCATTCATTTCCTGAATTGTTTTCCTGGTTTCTTTGAGTTGATTTTCCATTTTCTCTTGGATTTCATTGAGCTTCCTTACAGTCCATATTTGGAAGTCTTTATCTGTCATTTCAATATTTTCATTTTGATTGGTATCCTTTGCTAGAGAGCTGGTGTTTCCTTTTGGGGGTGTCCTTTCACTCTGATTTTTCATACTTCTGGAGTTCTTTTGCTGATTCCTTCTCATCTGTGGCAGCTGTCACTTCTTTTTTTTTTTAGATTTTCTTTTGTTTAAATGGGGCTTCCCACCACCACCTACTTGTAACGGAGTGTCTGTTGCATATGTTGGGTAAGAACTTCTGGCATTCCTTGTGGGTGCTTTGATGGGGGTCTAGGTTCTGGATGGATGCCTTGGTTATAGATATCCTTAGTGTGGTGGTTTTCTCAGTTGCTGGTTGTTTGTAGGCTGTAGCAGTGGTGAGCTATGTGTGTGGGCAGATTCTCTGTCTCTCTTTGATGAGGGAGGATGGAGGTCTTTGAAATCTTTTCTCTTTCCCCAGCCCTGTGGTCTTCTGAACAGTCTGAGTTGTATTGGCATGCCCAGTTTCAAGTTTCCATTTTTTAATTGGCATGGCAGAATAGAAACATCTCACTCATCTTTGTAAGTTCTTTGCTACATTGTAGCACTGTTTTAGTTCTGAGCCTTCAGGACTGCATTTTGTGTGTGCCTGGATTTTGTTTATGTGTGTGATAGAGATCGCTCTTATGCGGGGCAGTAAGGACATTTTTGCACATCCAAATTACACTCAGTTTTTAATTTTAGTTCTCAAAGTCATCTGTGCAATGGAAATCCCTTACATTCTTATCATTGCCTTCAGTTATTGAATGTGTTAGGTGGCCAGGACTACTGTCTGTGTGAAAGAGAAATGTACACAGGCAGTGTAAACGCATTCTCATTGACACATGAAGATGAAGGGCTTAACATGAATTGTGTCTGTTTACACTTACATGGAAAATTCTGCTATAACAAACTCTGAAGTATCAGTAGTGTTTGTTATCATAACATTGTCTTTTTTCTCCTCACCTCCTGATCTCTGATTTTTGGGTTAGTTGTAGTCTACTGCAGGATGAGACCTAAAGAAACCCATGCTGCCTCTTCCCTGAGCACAAGGAGAGTGTGCTCAGACCTTGAAGGGCAATGGTCAGGGGCTGCAGATTCGGCAGGCATGGGAGGATCATGTGGTACTAGGGAGCTTCTATCTCCACCCCGTTTTTCTTCTGCCTTGCTCTGTTTTAGGTATAGTTTCTGTGGGCTTCTCGGGAGTTTTCTGGTAGAGTGAAGGTCAACTTAAGAAACACAGGTGCATAGGCTTTCCCTGCACCACGCTGCAGTGTCAGTGGGTGAGAGGGCAATAACAGATGAGGGGGTTACAGCAGTGGTCCCCAACCTTGTTGGCACCAGGGACTGGTTTCATGGAAGACAATTTTTCCACGGGACGGGGGAGGGAGAATGGTTTCGGGGTGATCCAAGAGCATTACGTTTGTTGCGTAGTCAAACCTTTCTGCTAATGATAATCTGTATTTGCAGCTGTTCCTCCACACGCATCACCATCTCAGCTCCACCTCAGATCATCAGGCATTAGATTCTCATAAGGAGTGTGCAACCTAGATCCCTCCCATGTGCAGTTTATGTAGGGTTTGAGCTCCTACGAGAATCTAATGCTTCTGCTGATCTGACAGGAGGCGGAGCTCAGGCGGTGATGTGAGAGATGGGGAGCGGCTGTAAGTACAGATGAAGCTTTGCTCACTTGCCCACCGCTCACCTCCTGCTGTGCAGCCCAGTTCCTAACAGGCCATGGACTGGTATTGGTCTGCATCCCGGGGGTTGGGGACCACAGGGTTACAGGATTATTTCCAAGAGCAGTGGGTCTCACAGAGTGGTGCCTAGACCAGCAGTATCAGCAACACCCGGGCACGTATTGAAACACATCCGGTCCCACCACTTTGTGTTTTAACAAGCCCTTCGAGTGGTTCTGATGCATGTTGAGGATTTTGAGCAGTGTCTACTACATGCAAAGTGAGGTTGACCTCCTAAGCACTTGTCTCAGTCCGCTTTCTAGCACCTTCTGTTGCTCTTGTTCTTTTCCCTGCCACACATGCTGCAGCCCTGCTTCTCCCTAACTACAGCCAGTCCAGTCCGCTCCTGTTGCCTCCCAGGTGTGTGTTCCTTTCCCTGCCTGGAGCAACCTGCCCCTTCCCTTCCTGGCAAGACCCTGCTTGTCTTTGAGGTCATGTTTGGGGATCCTCTCCTTTGAGAAGCCTTCCTGATATCCCCACAGATAAGGAGTGTCGGTCTCCATCTTTGTATTCCAGAGTCCTGCCCATTGCGCTATTAAAACTTTTGTTTCATCGAATTTGCTATTTGCTGAAGAGGAGATTGCCCTCTACTTATTGTGCAAAATTCAGTTACACATTAATCTTTTTCTAACCTCTTAAATCATTTTGACTTTCAGAGTGACAGTGTCTAGGGAGGGTTTTTGTTGTACTAAGTTATTGGTTATAAAGAATTCATTTTAAGCGAAGTAAAGAACTATTATAGTGCACTGGTGGCTGAGACAAAAATTAGACTTCTTATTATAAACCCAAAAGTTTTGTTGAGTTGAATTTTGCCATCAGAACTAGAGATGATGGTTGGGTTCACTAATGTTTTTTTACCTTTGTTATTTGCCTATAGACCTGTAGTAAAAGTATGCTAATTATGCTTCCCAGTCTTTTATTTCCAGCTATAAGCTAAGACTATCCCATGTTTTTAAAGAAGAGTCGATCAGAGTTGAAAACATTTTAATTAAATGAATAACTACTTATGATGTTCTTTAATGGAATTATTGACAGAAGACAGAAGGATAGTGAACAATTTTGCTAATCCTTCCCCTTTTGTTGTATATTAGTAATATTTAGACTGGAGCAACAGAATGGATGTTTTCATTAATGTTTAATTTATTTAGTAACATTGGCTAAAACTTATTACTGTTCCCAGTAACATAAAAGCACTTACCTGATTCTGATGATGGCTTCTGTAGTGTAGGTAGTAACAGCCCATTTTGCAAGTGAGGAAAATGAAGGTTAGTGACTGCCTGAGGGCATGAGCTGGTAAAGGCACCTGAGGACTCCTGGCAGTCACCCCGCTTTTCTTTTTCTAGGGCCCTAAGGTTGTGTCTAACGTAGACCGTATAATAAACATGTGATTACATTTCTTGTACAGCTCTTCCAGCTACAATACTTAGATATACAACTTGGGGGGATTTTCTCAGCTGAAGGCTTTTCATTGGCCCTTCTCATATTAGCAGTTAGTTCTTAGGTATTTATTTTTGAAATGTGTGTAGTTTATATATGCCATTCACTGAAGTTGTTAGCACAGAAATTCTGCCTCTCGATGTTATAAAAAATACCCAGGAATTTTTTGGGAACGGTGTTTATTTCAACTGAAAGGCTTTATTTAAAATGATATCTTTGGGGAAGTGAAGTCTACCCCAAGTACCAGGCCACCCCCAACCCCCGAGTCTCCTTCCATCCCTCCCTCCCAGCCCAGCTCACCTGTGCATTGGCAGGCAGGCCTCCATCTGTTTTGGTTCTGCTGCTGCTGTTCACGGGCTTGGGGACTGCTGCCGAGGCCCACTGTCCTCACCTTCCAGCTGTGTCCTTTCTCCCTGCCCCCTGCTTGCCTTCCTTTCCATAAGCTTCTATCACTCTTTACATGCTATGCCAACCTGGGACCTTACGTTCTGAAAGTTTGTTGTTTTTTGGGGTTTTTTTTTTGGATCATGCCGCTCTCTGTTGCTTTGAAAAGGGAGAAATGGTATTTTGCAATTTCATTTTAATCATCAATGTGTCGTTGCAAAGGGTGTGCCTCTCTCCTTCCTGCACTATGTTGCATATTTATTCCCTCAAAGCATGAATTATTTCATAGCACAAATGAAACATGTTGTCTTCTCTTTCCTGTTTGTGGCTTGTGCCTTTTGAGCACTGCTATCGTTCGTGGTCCAGCTTAGTTTTCTTTTTTTTCTGTTTCTATCACAAAACATCCTAAAGACCAACAGTGTCAGTCACAGAATCCAAAACAGCTGGTTCTAGGGTCCTGCCTCACACTTTGTGGCTTGGGCTTGTTTTCTTTTCCGGAGTAAGTGGGTAGTTTCTTCCTACTTTTTTTTTCCCCTTCTATAAATGGGGGAAAAAGTGTCAAGTATGGAGACTGCTCTTTCATTTAAAGGAGCTGCCGGTTCCAACTCTGTAGTGTGGCTTCTGTTAATTTGAGTGGTCAGCGGGGCTGTGGAGGGGAGCCAGGTTGCAGGGTGAAGCAGATTCTTCCTCTGTCTGCACGTCGATTGCAGTGTGAAAGGTCAGCATGCTTCAGTTGTGTGTCTTCATGTTCTTTCACTAGGTACTGAATTTTTGTGATCTGTTGGAAATGATAAACTGATGCCTAACACTTTATATAGGTTGAGCATGCTAATCTGAAATCCAAAAGGCTCTAAAATTCAAAGTGCTCCAAAATCTGAAACTCTTTGAGCACCAACGTGACCCACCACAAGTGGAAAATTCCACACCTGACTTCATGCGACAGGTTGCAGTCAATACACAGGTATGCAACATACAGTTCATTCAACGTCTCCAAGGAAGAACGACCCTCCCACCTTACTTCAGCTACAATACATAGCTTTTCGTCGAATGCCCAGATTCCCCCATGTAAGCACACCCACAAAGGGTAACAAAATGGTTCAACATATACAAACTTAGTTTTATGAACAAAATTACTAAAAATATAAAATTACAGACTCCTATGTGTATAAAGTGTGTATGAAACCTAAGTGAATTTCGTGTTTAGACTTGGGTCCCATTCCCAAGGTACCTACATACGTATATGCAAATATTCCAAAATCTGAAAAAATCTGAAAAGCTTCTGATCCCAACTATTTTGAATAAGGGGTATGCAACCTGTAATGTGATCAGCACATATAGAATGCAATAATAGACTGAATTCAAGTACTCCTCTGTCAAAACTTCTCTTTATTATTTAAGAGAAAACCAATATGCTTAATTTATAATAGTATAGAAGGAATAAGAATTTTTAGGATGGGCATAGGAAAAAAGAAATAGTATCCCCTCAAACCCCAAAAAGATGAAGTACTTCGTGACATTGAGTCATTGACCTGAAGCTGGGCGAAGATTAAATAGAGGAAAGAGAGGCAGGGGAGGGAGGGAGGAGTTGAGGGCACAGTTGGGGGAGCTGTTGAAGCCAAGGTGTTTGGGCAAATCTCTGAGGAGGTGACATTTCAATTGAGGCCCACCTGGTGAGAGGATGAGGCAACCAGGTAGAGGAGAAGATGCACTCTAGGTGACAGGGTGTGAGGAGGGAAGGAGCTTGGCATGGTGCAGTTTGGTGGCTCCTGTAGAGTCCTGTTGGCTGGTGCTAGCTCAGGATGGACTGGGGAAGGCTGGACAAGACGGTGGCACAGACCCGAGTTGGAGTAGTGGAGACACGTGGATGTGGTGACATCCATTCATTCTAATTGTGTTACATGGTGTGTCTACTCTGCACCAAGGCACTGGGGTTATAATTGTCGACTAAATAGAAAATAACTCCCTGTCCTCCCAGAGCTTGTGTTGTGTTGGGAGGGGTAGAGTGGGCAGAGAGTGGCACGCCTCGGGAGGGAGGCGCGTGGGGTCGTAGAGGAACAGTGAGCCACACAGGGAGGAATGAGGTTGACGTGATTGTGGGAAGAGCAGCCAAGATTCCCGTAGGCTTGGAAGCTGGAGCCCGGAGGACTCATTGCTGGACTGGCTCTGTGCAGTGTGAGGGGAGAGAAGAATCAGGAGTGACTCTTTGATTTTGGACATGTGCAGTTCAGGGAGTGGGAATATTATTGACCAAGATCTGGAAGCTTGGAAGGTGGATTTTGTGGGGGAAGGAAATGAGTTATTAGATACCTCAGTGGCAACGTGGAGTAGGCAGGTGGATATTGTACTCTAGAGCTCAGAAGAGTCTGGGCCAGCGGCATGCATTCGGGAATCATCCAGAGTATGGGTGGCACAGCAAGCCACTTGCCTGGAGGAGATGGCAGAGGAGGGCCACCAACATTTAGATACTGAGCTCAGGTAGAAGGGGGAGTGGTCAGTGGGAATCAGGGAAGCCTGGAGGAGGAGGCAGTGCCGATGACTCTGGAGAGGGATCAGGTACCATGAGGACAGGGAACTGTCACTGGCTTTGACAGCGTTGTTGCGGGCTTTGCTGAGAGTGATTTACTGAAATCACGGGGACAGAAGCTCTGTCAGAGTGGATTGAAGGTAACCAGGAGGTTAGGCTGCTGAGTGCTGTGACTATTGATGAACCTCGCGTCAAGTTTTGCTATGCAGGGGCTGGTGTCTTGTGTATGTGACCTTGTCTGAGTGACTTGACTTCTCCAAATCTGTTTTCTCACCTTCAGAATGGTGATGATGTTACCTGGTGGGAAATATTGTTGCGAGCATCACAGGAGATGAAACAAAATGACGGGTCACAGTCTTCCGGCACAGCCTCTTCCTGGCACGTCCAGGTTTGCCGAGTGCTGGTTTCTTCCATTCTCTGTGCTGGGGGTGTCATTTTCTCATCATTAGAACAAACGAATTGGAGCAAATGAAGCTTCACATTTTAGGTTTGCAGGCTTTGCCCACCGCTCAGCACTTGGGTCCCTCCTTTTCTCCTTCCCATCATTGTCTCTGCCCGGCTTCCTTCTATGGCTGTAATGCCCAGTGGGGACTTCTCTCTCGTCAACTCCACTTACTCTGTCCTGTACTAGGCCACCAGATTAATCCTCCAGAAGGCCTCACCTGGGCTGCTCTCCCTGTCAGGAGCCCTGAGAAGGGACCTCAGAGATGAAAGTTCTCCTTCCTTTTTGACCAAACTCATTTCCTCTGCTCTTCTCTGCATCCCTGTCAGAGCTGCTGTCACTTGGATATATCTTGTTCTGCCTTGTCCCTGGCCTTTGGCATGTTACACCCAGTTTTAAGTCCCACCCTCCCTTCAGGAGCCTGTGTGTGTGCAGAGCTTCCCTCCAATGCCACCTCTTGTCTGTCCTGCCTAGTTCAGTTCACATGTAGCGTGGACTTGCTGTGTGCACACCACTGACTGCATCCTGCCTTGAGTGACGGGTGTTTATCACAGGTCTTTGCTCCTGGCCTTCACCACAAGGCTCACACATGTTGGGTGCTTCCCAAATTAATGAATGACATCAATCGGAAAACTCCACTCAACCTGAGAAGCTTTAATAGTAGGTTGGGGGATTATTAAATCCTAAGAAAGGACCATAGTCAAGGTTTTTTGTGTTTTTTTTGGTGGAGGGGTGTCTAGAATTTTAAAAAAATAACAGTCTTCCAGTATTGAGGCCATTTCATCAAAAGCCTTTAAAATTGGCAAATACATTGGCCTAGCAATTCCTCTTCTAGGGATTTATCCTAAGGAAATAGTCTTGGATATCTAAGAATGTTCACTAGCGTGTTGTTTATAATGTGCAAAACAGGACATAACCTAAATGTCCGACAATAGTGGATTGGTTAAAAAAAAAAAAAGAAAGAACTCATGGTGCATAGTCATACTCTCGAATTACTGTCGCCTTCTTAAAATGATGTAGAAGGAAGGACATGTATTGACTTGGTAAAATGTTCATGTTAAGTGAAGAAAGTGTGTTTACAAATATCTGATTTCATTTGCTTTTATATAAATAAAATAGGAGGGATAATTGGTATATGTTTATCTTTGGATGTTGAGATCATTGATTTTTACTGTCTTTTTGCTATTACTAACCTTTCTATAGGAAGCATGCTTTCTTGATTAAGGAAACTATTAAAGTTGGAATTGTATGCTGCTTTTATTCATTAAAAAAAATCACGTTTTTTAATTTTTCTGTTAGGTTAGCCTTTACGTCACGTTAATGCCGTATTGGATAGAATGCTAAGGCCACATGGCCGATGTCAAATGGTAGCTGGAAATATGGCAGCATGATTCTTTGAATCCCCACTTGCCAGGTTGCAGTGACTGTTCTCCAGTGTAGACGTCATGGCCTGGTGTCCCTCAGGCTGGATGCAGTAGCAAATTGTTGATACTTGGCTGCTGAGCTTTTGTTCAGGCATTGGCAGTTGGCGCTCTGCAGAAGGAACCGGGGGAGTATGCAGTCATAGTTAGGCTGGCCTTGGTGGCCGCCTTAACTTTGTGTGTGCACCTGTGTGTCCCTAGGCTCTAAGCTTTAGTGGGCACGTTTTTGGGGATGGCCTCTCCCATGGTCGGTGAGCGTGTTGCACAGGGTCTGGGCCAGTATAGGCACTTCCTGAATGACAGCTAACTGGTCGTTGGCTACCCAGATAGTCAACCTTAGGTTAGCCTGCAGTGAAGAATTGAGCCTTATTTCTTTAATCATATAGGTTTCCTGAAATCTGACCATATTATTGGTTGGAAAATAGTTTTAAAAATTATTTCCTTTTAACTGAGACCCCCTCTTGTCTCCCTTCAGTCTGTGGGCCGGGCATCGACATCCGCAACGACTATCAACAGCTGAAGCGGCTGGAGAACTGCACGGTGATCGAGGGCTACCTCCACATCCTCCTCATCTCCAAGGCAGAGGATTACCGCAGCTACCGCTTCCCCAAGCTCACGGTCATCACCGAATACTTGCTGCTGTTCCGAGTGGCCGGCCTCGAGAGCCTCGGAGACCTCTTCCCAAACCTCACGGTCATCCGTGGCTGGAAACTCTTCTACAACTACGCCCTGGTCATCTTTGAGATGACGAATCTCAAAGATATTGGGCTTTACAACCTGAGGAACATCACTCGGGGGGCCATCAGGATTGAGAAAAATGCGGACCTCTGTTACCTCTCCACTGTGGACTGGTCCCTGATCCTGGATGCGGTGTCCAATAACTACATTGTGGGGAACAAGCCCCCGAAGGAGTGCGGGGACCTGTGTCCCGGGACCATGGAGGAGAAGCCGTTGTGCGAGAAGACCACCATCAACAACGAGTACAACTACCGCTGCTGGACCACAAATCACTGCCAGAAAAGTAAGAAAGACGCAGACTGCTGCTTTCTCTCTGTTTCTCTCTTTTGTCTCCTCCTCCTCCTCCTCCCTGACTTCCTCCTCTTCTAAATGCACGTGTTCCACAAGGAAGGGTGCAGTGGTGTTGCATTTAGGAAACGGCACGCCTGCTGTGCGGAAGTGGTTCCTAGCGGGGGTCTTGGTTGGCTTTCTTTTGCATCTGGGACTCTTGGAATGCAGGACTGTGGCATGGCTGGAGGCCGTCGTGGCTGCTGTCAAGACTGTTCAAATCACATATTAGAAATAATCCACCACACTTCCGGGCTAGAAACTTGCTGACCTTCAGCGTTGAATTCCTGATGGGAAAGGTGCCCTGGTGTGCTTGGAAGTCCCTGAGCCCCTGGCAGCTGGGGGCTGCTTATGTGTCAACTTTTTCATCCTTTGGGTGAAGGGATATTTTTTGGTTTGGCTGGACTTCCTTAGCATGGATGTACTTGCAATAAGGTTAAATAAAGGAAAAGTAAAGAGCTACTTCATGTCCTGTGAAAGGGGTCCTTGGTTCTTAGCGACAATGCTATAATGTTCAGGTGTCCTGGTTTGTGGTGGAGCCACCTAGCCAAGGTGGGAGACCTCTGTGCTGGTTTCTAGGAGTCCCAGGTGCAGGCTGTACTTGCCGGTAGCTGTGTAGTGGGGTGCATTTTTAAACCTCTGGGCTTCTGTTTCCTTTCTTTTATACCTGTGTACAGAGTAGTGGTGATCATCTTATGAAATCACTTAGTGAATACACTTAGTATTGTAAAGTGTTCTATACTCTGGGGGTCGGGTGGTGGTATTTGGAAGCTTCTTGTTTATTTATCTGCAATACCCTTATGTTCCCTTGAGAATAACTAAGCTTTTGCCTTAATGTGATCAATACCTAGAGAGCCAGGTTGTTTGGTACTAAAATTTGACTTTGGGCCTTTGCCTTGTTACATTCAGCTATGTTTAGGTATATCAGCCAGTAGGGTTCCCCTCGCTGGGTGGAAGTCAATATGTTAGCTATAAATAGCTGTTATTTGACGTTGGCCCAGTTAAAGACCCAAGGAGCCCACGTACTTTAGCTAGTCATAAAGAGCCAAGAAATTCCAAATTGTTAGGCTTGCGTAAACCATGAAATGTGTAAAATAAACAAATAAAAGGCCAGACCCCACAGGTAGCCTTGTTTTAGTTCCTCTTCAGCCAGACCGAGGCAGGGAAAAGGATATGTGTTCTCTGACCCATCACACAGACTCATGCTCTGTATCGTTTGATCAGTGT
Organism: Propithecus coquereli; assembly: GCF_000956105.1. NCBI lineage: Eukaryota > Metazoa > Chordata > Mammalia > Primates > Indriidae > Propithecus > Propithecus coquereli. The sequence goes on from NW_012144967.1 coordinate 1,021,364, forward strand.
GTATGTGAACGTTTGATTAGTAAGGGCAACGGTCCCACTGGCTGCAGCCACTACCTTGTAGAGCTGAGAACAGAATCAGCCCACTTGAAGGATCACTGTTGGCTGGAGTTGGAGGAAGGTACTATGCTGAAGTCATTTCTGTGATTAATTAAAACTGTGCCCAATTGTTAGATTACTCACTCATTTGGGAAAACAAAAAAATATATTTTTAAGTAGCCTTGACATTTTAAAATTTTATCTTAAAAGTAAAAGGTGTCATCAAGGGAGGCAGCGTGGGGTTATGGAGAGATGTTCCCAAGTGACCTTGGATGAGCCAGCCCCTCTGGGCGTAATTGGGCACCTTTAGACAGGAGGATCGCTTGAGACCAGGAGTCCGAGATCAGCCTAACAACATATTTTTATCTCTACAAAAAAAAAAAAAAAACTAGCCAGGTGTGGTGGTACTCACCTATCGTCCTAGCTATTCTGGAGGCTGAAGCGAGAGCATTGCTTGAGCCCAAGAATACAAGGTGGCAGCAAGCTATAATTGCACAACTGCACTTTAGCTTAGGCGACAGAGCGAGACCCCATCTCTAAAAAAGTCATTAGGTAGGCACTTGTTCTGTGATTTGGTAGATACATATTTACTTTGGTCTCACTTGGGTTTTCTGGGCTATTTCTGACCAGTTGCTTGTTGAAGAAGCCTGGGGTGGGAGTGAGGGCAGAGTTCTGGGTTCAAGTCTAAGATTGGTGACAGGAAATGAGCAGGTAATTTACATTGCCTGGGCCTCAGTTTCTTCATCTGCAAAATGGGATAGATCTTGCCTTCCTCGTAGGGTTTTTGGAAGATTAAAATGAGAAAGTGGAAGAACAGCATGAAGATGTAGTGATGGTTAGAAATTGAGCTCTGCTGGTGGCGGGCCTGTTGGCTGGTTGCCAGCTTTCCCAAGGCCATGCCTGCAACCTTCTCCTTGGCCAGTTCTCTCAGTTCTGCTGATGTTTTTTGTGATTTCACAATGGAGTACTTATTTAAAATTGATAACCGCATTCAGGGAAATTGTCTCTCCTTCACCTTATCCTGAAAACTCAGGCATGGGCATGTTTCTTGGAGGTTTTCTAGTTGAATCAGAACTCTCTTTTGTCTGCATAGATTCCCTTTAGACCTGCACTGTCTAATGTGGTAGCCACTAGCCACATGTAGCTTATTGAGTGCTTGAACCGTGGCCTGTCTAAATTGAGACCTGCCTTAAGTATAAAATACACACTGGATTTCAAAGGCATAGTATGGGGAAAATCCTGTAAACTATTTCATTAATAATTTTTAAATTAAATTAAATTTTATTTTATCTTTGATACAGGTTCTTGCTCTGTTGCCCAGGCTGGAGTGTAGTGGTGCAATCACAGCTTGCTATACTCTTGAACTCCTAGGCTTTGAGGGATCCTCCTGCCTCAGCCTCCTGAGTAGCTGTGACTACAGGCATGAGCCACCACACCCAGCTAATTTTTTATTTATTTATTTATTTATTTTAGAGATGGGCTCTTGCTGTGTTGTCCAGGCTGGTCTTGAACTCCTGGCCTCAAGAAATCCTCCCACCTCAGCCTCCCCAAATTTTGGGATTACAGGCGTGAGCCACTGCACCTAACCTCATTAATAATTTTTATATTGATTACATGTTGAAATTATAATATCTGGATATATTAGATTTAAGTAAAAATGTATTCTTAAAATTAATTTCACCTGTTTGTTTTACTTCTTGATGTGGCTACTAGAAAATTTGAAAGTAGAGATGTGGCTCACATTCTGTTTATGTTGGTGAGCACTGCTTTAGAACATTTGAGGCTGAGAGTTCCTTCCTTATCATGTCTCTGACCGACCTGCCACTGCAGTGTTAGTAACCCTGCACCCCGTCAGCCAGAACCCTTAGGAATCATTCGAGGAGCCAGGTGAAGGGCATTGAGTCCGGACAGAATGTGTCTAGCTCGCGTTCAGCATAAGCGTTAAGAAGGCCATTTGAAAAGATTAAATGCAGAAGAATCCCATTCAGTCATTCTTCCGTTGGCTGCCGGTAGAAGGAAGGAGAACATCTGGAGAGAAACGCCCAGTCGCGAGTGTGTGTGAAATTGTTGCGCATACTTAATTGTGTAGTGCCAAAGCTTTAAACTCCTTTCATATCATGACTGCAGTGGCTGGCAGTGTAGCAGACAGCCCCACTGAGGAGGCGACCACTCTGTGGGTTCTCTGTACCCTTCCGTATTTCCCTGTTCTCTAACAATTTGAAGGGGAGATTTTATGCAGGCTTGAGTTATTCCTAAAAAGTGATTGACCCTTAAATAATCTTGTATGGCTTTTCCCTTTCAGCGAGAATGTAACTGTTTGGTGCCCCCTGACATTTGGCGTGATCGATTCCTCCTCCCTTGTCTTTCCATACCACCCTCTTCTGATTCTCCTCCTGCACCTAGAGCTGCTGCTTTTTTGCTTCCCCTCCCTGGATCTGGTCTTTCATAGTTGGTTGTCTCCTGTCTTAGTCTGTTCAGGCTGCTGTAACAAAATACCACAAATGGGGTGGCTTATAAACGATAGAAATTTATTGCTTATAGTTCCGAGGCCTGGAAGTCCAGGATCAAGGCCCTGGCAGATTCAGTGTCTGGCGAGGGCCCGTTCTCTGGTTCGTGAAGGGCGCCTTTTTGCTGTGTCTTCATGTGTCAGAGGGGATGGGAAGTCTCTCTCTGGCCTCTTCTGTAAGGGCACTAATCCCATTTGTGAGGCCTCCATCTTCATGACCTCCTCACCTTCTGAAGGCCCCACCTCCTCATACCGTCACATTGGACACCAGGTTTCAACATACGAATTTTGGAGAGACATAAAATTCAGACCATAGCATAGCCCCTGGGCCTCTTTTCACTTTCCTTGTTCTCATCTTTTCCACTGGTATTAAACTTTCAAATATCCTCTCCAGCCCAGACCTCTTTTTGAGCTCTAGGCCTGTGTCTCCATTCATACCCAGATGACCGTGGGCATTTCTGTGCTGTATCTAATGATCTTTCCTGTCTCCTGACTTTTGGCCTGTTGTTTTTTCTGTATACCCTCTCTGGTGGGCAGCACTCTTGTTCTTTTGGCTCTCATGTCAAAAACATGGGTGTCCTTTGGACACTTCCATCTCCAGTTGGACAGCAGACTCTTTCCAGCCCAAATGTTGGCTTCAATCTGCCATCCTGTGCTCTCCCTCTGCCCATGCAGTGGCAAAGCCTCTCCCCTGCTCTGTGCCCTGGGGCCCTACTCAGCACCAGTGAACTTCCCAGTACACACTTTGGGCCGATGTGCTCCCCTACCTGAGATCCTGGAGTAGGTCCCTGTAGGATAGGCACGTGGCACACCATGAAGCTCCTTGGTGGTCTACCACCCACTTTAAGACACAACACCGTAGGCTGCTGCAGCTCACCTGGCTGAATTCCAGCCTGCCTTTTCCTGTGGAGGACTTCAGGGCCCTGCAGACTTTGCTAGGCGTGTCTCCCAGCACCTGGCAAGGCACTTTTTGTACCACTGTATAAAATTCTGGGCGTATCATCCTGGGTCTGCTGTCACCCCAGGGGCAAGCACTGCACTTACCTTGTGAAGGATTTAATGTCAGGAAGATACATTTTCCTCTCAACCAGAGAGTAATATATAATGGTAGTCCTCAGCAATCCCAAAGTGCTAAATTTATGAAATGCAGACATTTCCTGAGTCTTTGTCGTGGTCATTGCTACCAAGGAGCACTGTCCCTGAAACCATCTCCAGCTCTTAGTGGTAGAGAGGATCCATCAAGAATGGTAGCTCTCTTCTCTCCTGCCATTGTCAGAATGAGTCAATGCCAAAGATGATGAAGTATGAAAATCATCGGGAAGGTCGAAGCTTGGCCTGCAGAGCCATTCATTAGTTTGTAAGGCAGTTTTGCTGAAGGCCAACCACGCACTGTGAGGGCAGAGGTGAATCCTAAGTGCCTGTGGTTTTCTTACTTCCTGGTGAATTTGCCTAAGTGGTGCCGTTGTTTGCTTGCCACAGAGGCTTTCTGTAATTTGATTTCAGGTGTAGCCTCCCCCCAACCCCCCAAAAAAACCAAACGAACAAACAAAAAAACACCAAAAACCAAAACCTAAGACCTTACTGCTAAACTAAGTCTCCAAGTACTTTTTAACCCGTCAGGATGAACAGCTTGTGGTCTACTCAGATCACCCTGATTGCATGTGAGAAGGCCTGATTTTTGCCAGGAAATCCACGAAGGCATTGAGCCTGGCTGGGTTGGAAGCTGGCTTAGCTGGCCAGGCAGCATTAATTAAAAGGGCATTGACTAGGAGCAGCAGTCCTGGAGTTTGTTGCATTTCTTACTGCCTTCAAAATGAGAAACCAGGAAAATAGCAGATTGGAGCCTTTGAGCGAGAAGGCAGTAAATGACTCCTTTTATTGACAAAAGGAAAACATTTTACTGCCATCTCACTCGTGGGATCAGGGACTTCAAATGAAAGTGGGTGTTATAAAAAGACAATTCTACGTTTTCCCCCCCTACAGGTTCTTGTGTTCTTGTTTTTCAAACACTCCTCACAAGGGCAGTGTTGGCTTGTGGAGGAGAATTGCTCCCCTTCCCACATTTTCTTATAGTTGGTACGTCTGGCCTGCCAGGTTAAGGTGGAGGACTTGTTTAAGAATTTGTAAATCATCTGCCTGCTGGATTGGAGCTGGAGAGACAGTTTCTCTGTAATGAGGCTCCACTCACGTGTTGTAGTATTTCATTTTAACTTTTTTTTTTTTTTTTTAAACTTAAGCCGCCTGTGAAGAGCTGGGATGTTTCTGTTAAATGCTGTGTGGTCTGCTCCCAGGCCGTTGGAGACCGTGATATGGGCCTTGGGAGAGGCCTGTGGGCCCTGGAGGAGAAGGCAGCTGGTGGAGTGGGTCCAGCTTTGTATTGTTGGTAGGAGCTTGTCTCCATTGCCCTGGAAGGCCCCTGCTCTGATCAGCTGCTCCCAGAGTGGGGGCGATCTTTATTTAGAAGGGGGTCACATGCCCCCAGGCCTCATGGCTATGCCTTTTATAGTCAGACCTGGAGATCACATTCTGTTCTGCCTGAATGTCGACCCTTGTTACCCAGCCGGCGAAGTGGTTTGTGTCTGTGCTTTTTGGGGACGTCTTAATTAGCCCACCCCATCTCTCAGGGCATGTGCCTTGTTCTTTGTTCTAATTGTCACCTAATTAGATGTCACTATCCTGGGCCCCCTTCAGAAGTTAGTTTTTTTTTTTTTTTGAGACAGAGTCTCACTCTTTTTGCCCAGGCTAGAGTGAGTGCCGTGGCGTCAGCCTAGCTCACAGCAACCTCAAACTCCTGGGCTCAAGAAATCCTTCTGCCTCAG
>NW_012144967.1:1027104-1077661 GCF_000956105.1 Propithecus coquereli
AATCTGCCCGCCTCGGCCTCCCAGAGTGCTAGGATTACAGGCGTGAGCCACCGCGCCCGGCCCAGAAGTTAGTTTTTTAATGGAGATCTCATCTAAGAGACTAAGAAGTTTTCAGAGTGACCCTCTCATGGTGATTTTTGCAATTGTAGGTATTTGGAAAATATCTGGAGTCCCTTCAAATCTCACCACTTAAGCCTACTTGTATGATTGTTTTGGTTTCTTCCTACTCCTAAAAAGCCTCTTTCTTTTGTTGCATTAATATTTCTGCCTTGCTTTTCTCGTGTGTATGCCAGTGTGACGTTCTCGGCAGAGTGGGGATGACGCGGAGTATGTGGGCTCACCTTGGCCTGGATTGTATTTATTGCTCAACTTGAGTGTATAGGGCGGTTCAAAAGTTAAGCTTCTTGGCTAGCGGTGGAGTTGGAAGCTATCACTTGGAAACACGCCTCTCTTCCTGGAGTATGGTGTGAATCAGGGACTCTGACTGTAAAAAGTGGGGTCTCTGAGCACCATCCTAGGTTGGAATGCTCCCTGAATTGGAGGTAGCCAGAGATGGCCAAGGTGTTCTGGGAGGCTGGTGGGCAGGAGATGGGATTTGTCTGTGACACATGTAATATTAAGAACAGGCTGTTTAAATCACATTTTAAGTAAAAACTGACGTGCACAGATGACCATCAGAGCTTTGGGGAATAAGAAGCCACCTTCCTGGAAGAAGTTCACCTCTAAACCAGAGCCTTTGGCTCAGCAGCCGGCAGCGCAGTCTTGGGGTGAACAGGGCATGGGCTTGACACACCTGGTCAGGGCAGGGACAGCTGGTTCCAGCACTGCCTTTTTCCACAGACATCGCAGAGTCACCTGTCTGACCTGTCCCTCCATTTCCTTTCTCTGAACTTGGAGGCTTGCATCAGATTACCTCTGTCATTTCCTCAAACTCTAAAAATCAGTAACTTACCAGAGGATTTCCATCGTGGCTGCACCCAGGCACGCTTACTGCCCGAGTGAGCCCATGCTTGGAAGGTTTCGTGCTTCCCGTTCTGTGTGTGCACATGTTGCTTGGTCTCTGTGTCTCTTCCCTTTGATCTACTATACACAGGCAAGGTATATGGCATTTAAAATTATCATAACGCATCACACAACATATGAATCATAGTGTGTAACTTGGGAGTCTGGGTTTAAAGAAATTTAGAGGTCTTTTATGTGGAAGAAGGAACCCTGGGTGGAAATCCAAAATCTAGACCATTCTGGGTTCTAGTCTCTATCTGCCACTGTCTAACATATGACTTTGAGCCGGGCGTTATAATGAGAGCTGGAGTTTCATCTGGTTCCACATAGCCTTGCTTTTGTGTCTTTGGAAAGGTATCTCTCTGCTCACCGCGGAGCCTTGGCAACCGTTTGAGCTGCTTTGCGGGAGTAGACAGACCAGAGCAGTCCTCAGAGCTTGGTAGGAGGACTCGCGGGGACAGTTGTTGTCTCAAGTCAAAGAGCGATAGGGCTTCTGGGGCTCGTGGAAAGAGTGAGTCTTAGGCAGGCAAGGGTGACCATCCAGGTAAGATTGTCGCTCCTGCAGAATCAGTTTGGTACCTGTTCTGTAGTTCTCAGGGTGTTGCGGGGCTGGCCAGGCCCTCGGTCCTGCTATCCCAGGGCATTCATCCCTCACAATATTGTGGAGTCCATGGGAGCAGGAGCTACTGCTGTACCTGCCACACCCTCTGTGTGACTGGTTTTTAGCATGATCAGGTGGCCCCACATCTGGAAGTGGGTTTTTTTTTTTAACCTCGTGTGTTTTACCCATGGCCTATGACAATTGCGATTTGCAAGAATATGTCATTCTATATAAAATGGGATGTATTTCTTTTAAACCACATTCCCATATGGGCAAGTGACATCATACGCAGGTTTAAGAAGAGTCAGTGACTTGAGTTCATTTACCCCAGGTGCTCCTCAGGACTGGGGCAAGCTGCCAGGCCTCACTTTCCATCGGGACAGTACTTGGAAAACGCCTAACAGGCTTCCTGGCACATAGTAGGTTCTTGGTAAATGGTGGCAGCTGCTGCTATTTATTTATTTATTTTTTTAAATGAAACTAAACTATTAAGAGTTGTATTCTCAGACTGTCTAAAATTTTGAGCATTAAGCTGGACTTACTATGTATGTTTATTGCCATATCTTAAATGGTCTTTCTCTGTGGCTTTTTCTAAATTGCAAAAATTCAGTTATCATAAATAGCAGGGCATAGTGTAGGTGTGGTTCTCACTAATTTGATCCAAATTGTTCAAATTCTTGTGTCTGCCCAGATAAGTCATATCTTTAAAAAACATTCATTGAGATATTATACGTCTATATATTGGGATGCCAATGGGGCCTCTGTAGTTACATGTAAATTCTATTTGATTATCAAACTCGATGAATTTATCCTGCTTGCAAGCTTGGTATTTGGGATAATTTAAGAAATATCCACAGATTCTTGTTTGATATTGACATTAGATATTATCTTTTTTTAAAGTAAGTGTGTGTGTGCGTGTAGAACATTAAAGGGGTTAGAGTGGGCACAATTTTTGTTAAAGATAACAAGGATGTACATTTTTATTTGTGCAACTGCAGGTCTCACGCACTAAAGGTAGCCAACAATCTGCTCCAGGCTGAGGCATGTGCTTATTTATTCTCTCCTTCGGGTAATACTAAGCGTATGTGTGTGCGTGCGCGTGTTTGTCTATGTGTGCACACACCACTTCACTCTCCCACCCGGCCTCCTCCCCTGTTTTGTTTTATTTTCCTCCTCTCACCCCCGTTGCAGGAAACAAACACTGGCTCTCTGTCCTCCCTTAGATCTCCCTTCCGTTCAAGGCGATCAGGTGGGTGGGAAAATGTTGTGCAGGAATGCCAGGCCCTCTTCCGGAAGCCGGGCTTCTGTTTCATCTCATTATTGAACAGAAGTCGCTTTTTGTTTCTTTGCCCTGGTCACAAACAAGCACCCAGTCCTCTCTTCTGTCTTCCTGCCATTTTTCACGGAATCCACGTGGGATGGGAACAGAGGCAGCGTGTTTAGAGACTCGGTTGCTTAATACTCATAGCTTTGTTTAGAAAAGCTGTGCCCACTGACCCAGTGTGTAGCTGCCTCTAATTTGTGTTTGTGAGTCCTAATGAAGGGACATAGATAAAGTTAGTGAGAGATCGTAGTTGCTGGAGCCCGTGCAGGGAGGCCTGTGGCCGTGGAGCTTGGCCACCGTGCGTGCAGAAGCTGGGGCTGAGGGCAGCCAGAGTGACTGAGGCTGGCTGGCCCTGAGCCGCCTGCGCCCACAGGCCCCTGGGGCGAGGGCCCAGCCGCAGTGCACATACGTCTGCCCTTGGCAGCAAATCTGTGAACCCAGGCTGCCATTCTGGATTTCCGGATAGATGCAAAGTGCTTGGATGGTTTTTAGCAGCTGCTGAGACCAGGGGGTTGGGCTTAGTAGTAAAAAGGGTAGGAAAAAAAAAATAATAAAAGAAGATCTAGAGGCAAGAGAGCCTACAATACAAAAAAGGAAAGACGAAGGTTGATATTATTAGAAATACTTCCTGGGCAGCCCTAGTGTTTGAATTAGGATTTCTTTTTTCCAAAGGTATTAGTTGTAATACGGAGACAAGTAGAAACCAGTCACAGCCTTAGGTCCAAAAAAGACTAGCTTTGTTCCTAGGATGGCAACCTAGCATGACGTTTCTGTTCCGATTTCTTGACCTCTGAAAGGCCCCTTGTGCTTTGCTAAGTAGATGATATTATTAGGTTCTTAGACTATTCCTCACATAGGATGTAGGGCTATATTTTTGTTCTCTTCCTCAGTGAATTTGAAATGATTGGATTATTTTGTAATACGTCGATACTACTTTTAGAAGCTTTTGAATAACTGTGTCAAAGAAGCTTTAGAATAGGTTTTAAGCAAGATTGCAGAGAATGTACTAAGTGCTTTCTTCCACTCACAAGAAAAGACAGGGCAACTTAAAATGCGGAAGGTACATCTGGTCCTGCCTCTTTAGAATTTCATGTGCTGTGCAGGTGGTATGGCCCCAGGTGGTGTGGTGTCACCTTCTGAGATCAATGGATTTCCTGCCCCTCCTCCCCTAACCCAGTCCTCTTCCCTGACCATTCTTCTGTTACTACTCTAGGGGTCCAGGCTCAAAGGATCCTGACTCTCATAGTTGCTTATGAATGGAATTCTGAGAATGTATAGTTTTCTCAGAAGAATGCTTCCTTAGCTCAACAAATATTTCTTGTTTACTGAGGGGTAAAAAAAATCTTCCTTGGAAAAGTGACTGGGTGCCAGAGGTGGGCAATTAGGATGAGGAATGAACTTCTGGGTGTGCCTCAGTCGAAGAGTTTCTGTTGATAGACAGTTGATATGATGGCCAAAACGGATCTAACAGACTGCCATTTTAAGAGACGTTTGTTTTGCAGAATTAATTTGATTTTAGGTTTATCGATGGCCGTGCAGTGATGACAGCTCTCAGTGCGGGCTGTGCCTTCTGCCCATTGTGATGCAGGGTAAGTGCTCAGGCCTCAGACACGGACTCCCTGAACTTCATGTTGAACGCTTTCGGGTGGGGGAGCTCCAGACCCTTTTCTGAATTTCCGTCCTGCTGCAAAGTTTATATTGCTTATCTGGGTAACTGCAGCTCTATTTTGTTGTGCACTGTGGTTATCCCAATTCTTGGAAAGCCTCAGAGTGTAGATAAAGAGCTGATGAAGACGTGTGAGAAGGGAATAAGTGGTCACTAGAGAGAAGTGGTAATTGGGATGGTGTTCAGACCCCACTTCAGCTAGTAAATAAAAGGTGAATGGCCTGAGCTAGTTCAGACTCTGTTTTTGTAAACAAGCTTGGTATACACAGTGCATTTTTGAAAGTGGAAAGCGTGGATTTTCATATGCCAGCTCTTCAGCCTCCTGAAAATCCAGTCTCGCAATTCTGCCAGTGTATTCAGATAAATGCAAACCTCTTATCAGTGCCTTCCCATTAGGAAGCCAGGCTGGAGAGGCAGGGAGCTTGGATAATCAAATGGCAAGAAGAATAGGGGCCAGCCCAGTAGTCCAGTGGAATTGGCATGAAAATTGTGTGCACTTAAGCATCATTGTTTATCTCAGCACCTGTCTGGACTTCCTCTACTACTTTCCTTCCAGCTCTGAGATTCTATGTTAAGAGGCGGTTGGTGGGGACCTAGAGTGGATCCGATGGCTCTGGCTTCAGTAAACACTACCAGAGACTGGACATGTTCTAGACTTGCAGATGACCACTTTTGTTTTTTTTTTTTTTTTTTTTTTTTTGAGACAGAGTCTCACTATGTTGCCCGGGCTAGAGTGCCATGGCGTCATCCTAGCTCACAGCAGCCTCAAACTCCTGGGCTCAAGCGATCCTCCTGCCTCAGTCTCCCGAGTAGCTGGGACTACAGGCATGTGCCACCATGCCCGGCTAATTTTTTCTATATATTTTTAGTTGTCCAATTAATTTCTTTTTAATTTATAGTAGAGACGGGGTCTCGCTCTTAGTCAGGCTGGTTTCAAACTCCTGAGCTCAAACAATCCGCCTGCCTCGGCCTCCCAGAGAGCTAGGATTACAGGCGTGAGCCACCGCGCCCGGCCCAGATGACCACTTTTGGATGGGCCCTACTCTTGGGGACTGGCTCCAAGATTCGTTTTGGAAGGGTAGGCTGGGGACTCCAGGAGGTGGCTACAATTCACCAATTCCAGAGAGCTTACTGAGGGGTAGCAGATTATGGGATAGGAAGCTAGTGAAGCATCTTAGTGATAAGGGCAGAAAGAAATGAAAATGGTTAGGGAAGGAGTAGAAAGCAGGAAATTCAGGTAGGATTGATGTTAAGTCTCTATCTTTGAAGTGACTTTTTCTGGTCTGGCTTTTGCCGTTACCAAAGTGAATTATTCATAAGTGCTTATGAGAAACACTGATGTAACTCGATTATGTGGGATGAATTTAAATTCATTTAAATCACTCTTTTCAACTAAAGTAAGCATTCCCTCATCCAGAATCTGAGCAACCTGATAGCCCAGCAAGTTTCCTCCTGCCACGGGCCGATTGATGTCGTCTTCCGTGAAACTGCCAGGGTGCTGCAGACTCCAGAGCGCTGTTGGAATGATCAAAGTGAAATGAAAATACTTTCTCAGTGGTTTGAGAGTTGGGTGCGTTCTTCTGTCCTAGCAGTCTGGGTTTGGCATCCGTGCGTGAGGAGTTCCAGCCAGAGCAGACATTCCCTCCTGAGGCCACGCTCTTCACGCTTTCTCCTTAAGCATCGTCCACTTACTCTTCCATGAATTCTCCTGGAATCTCCTCTACTGAAGACTGTTGCCCCCGAGTTGCTCTTGTGCTCATATGGATCCATTGCCATGTTATGTGGTCAGCACTGATGGTTTCTCTGTCTTCTGTCAGTAGTTATAGAAGACCTTGTTTACTCCTCATTCATCTCTTTCCCCAAACGGTAGATAAACCATTAGTGAGTTAGGGCTTGTGCCCTGTTTATAATTTTTGGTTTTCCACCCTCACAGCAGTGGGAGGCCCCTGGAGGAGACATTCTGTAAAAATGTATCTCCCATGTGGGCTCGACCCTAGGTAGCATCTGAGTGGTTCTGTTCTCATGAAGATGGGGAGGCTTGGCCCGAGAGCTGGGGAGGTCCTGCAGAGACTAAAGAGGTCATCTCTCAGCACAGTGCAAATGTGAGCATGTGCACCTGTTTAAATTTTGTGCCTTGGACACCAGTCTTACCTCACGCACTCACTCAGTGCTGGCCCTGATAGGTACAGGAATTTTATAAAGAGATTTATAAAATATTTCTGGATGACCAAAGTAAATGGTCCCTGGTTCTAGCTGGAATAAATAAACCAACTAAATAACGGTAGAGTTTAAGAGTAAGTGTGTGCGAGAGAGGATGTGTGCATGTCACCTGTGGTTCGGGTGAGTTCTTAACCTTGCTGACCTGTAAATTATTTTGGGTGTCGTGCTTCTCCCTGCCATTCTTGTTTATATGGATCGAGTGTCACTAAGGACGCGAAAGAGACTGTATCATTCCTGTCGAGAGGGAGAATGGTCAAGAGAGGTTTGAGTCGTAAGTAACATCTCAGTCAGGTCTCGATGTGTCTTTGCAGGTTTTCACGCTTGTTACTGATATTTTGCCAAAGTTTCCATCGTTTGCCTCAGCCATCCAATTAAGGCGCTGCTATTTTGTGCAACTCCCATGCTGCTAGGCAATACGACATGACACCGATTTAGGATTTTGTTACAAGATAAGATAAAAACACATGATGTTAAAAAGAGGGAGATACCTTAACGCTGTGTGATGAGGCCCTCCACAACTTTTTGCCAGAAGAGAAATAGAGGCAACAAGTGGTAGGAGGTCAGAGGAGGGTAAGTTCCCTATTTAGAGATTTGCATGGAAAGAATATTTGTGTCGGGTAAAATCGAGGCCTTTCGTTAAGAATGTCCACACTTGCTCAGCACTGTTTGCCCAGCATTGTATATATGGCTCTCACCTCGTGCATGGGTTGTACTCCACAACTTTGCAAAACATTTGGAATGTGATGTTTATTATTTCATAAAAAGAGAGGTCTGAATGGTGGTTTAGGTCCCAGGCCAGCGTTCCCCCATCCACGCACACGTGCCCCCAAGCCTGTTTGGCTTAGATACCATTTATATCTCACTACCATCCACATCTTGAGTTCTCTGGGGCCGGGGAAGGCTTGTTGAGTTCTAGCCCAGAAGGTGGTAGGGGCATTTGTTTTCTGATGGAGGAGGCAAGGGTGATGGTGGGAAGCTGGTTGTTTCTACATTTTACCTGTTATAAAAGCCCCCACTGAGGACTTAGCACTTCCCTGATGTTCAGGATTGGGGGAGAACAAAGGAGTCGCCTTTGCAGGGGTCTGTAGGCATGCGGCAGGGATGGGACCTGGGACTCGCAGCTGCTTGCTTGTGGGTGGGAGGACTGTAAGTGGAATCAGGAGCATCTCTACCAGGTGCTGGAGGAAGTATGAAGTTGAAGGTGTGATTCTTGCCCTCTAAGGACGCGAATGAGTTTCTGTGTGGCTGACTTTGGGCTCATTACTCACATCATGATTTTTACAAACTGAACTTGTGGTCTGAGTCTGGGTTAAACTCTCTGCTCTAACCCAAGAGCTGCTGAGCAATTTTTATGATAGAAGGTTAGCAAAGTATCTGACAGTGTCTGAAACCAAAATGGGCTCAGTACATTTTACTTCTCTCCTTTTTTATTCCCCGTGGGGCATGCTGCCCCCGCTTCAATCAGAAATATGAGGGTGTGGATTTAAGCTTTTAATAATTTTTCTTATTTAGAATTGTTCTCTGGAGTTGTCTGCAAGAACAAAGGAATTCCAGGCATCCTCCTCCTTCAATCCTTGTCTCTTCCGTCCTCCAAAGAAAAACTCAGCATATGATCTTTGGCCTAGAGAAATACTAAACCTATGTTAAGTATGCAGACATGAATGGGCAAACGAAGGATTTGTGGCAGAGAAGATCTGCTGAAACAAATAATGTAAATGGACAGAGAGAAATATTAAATTGATTGCATCTTTCAGCTCTCGGTACTTAACACAAAGATAAAGTCGTAGAAAAAGGTTGTCATTTTAGGTAATGGAAAGATGAGGGAGTTTTGAAGCTTAGCTGGGGTTTTTCGGCCTACTCTAGAGTGACTTGGATTACAGACTATAAAAGTAAGAGTAGGACAGTTCCATTTAGCATGGATCACGATACTGATTGCTTTCTGTGTAACCTCTGTACTAAAGGGGAGAAGCTAACGTCCTCAGGCCTGGAAGATACTGGATAACAGCTCATTAAACTCTTGTCAGGAGCCTTCATTAGCGTCACGTCACGGGAAGACTTGCAGTATCTATATTATGAAGCCATTTAGATTTTTAAAAAATGCATGTTCTTAACATTTTTTGTTTATTAAGTGGGGCAGTAGATTAGGACTGAATGGAGCTGATTGTCTTGTCCTACATAGTATGCCCAGAAGCCCAAGGTTTCCCAGAATTTTTATTATGGTAGTGAGAGCAAACTTAATTAGGTTAGAAAAGCTTTGGAGCATTTTAGGCCAATTTTACAGTTAATTGTATCAGCAATTAATATTTTGAGAACATGGAAAGAAACAAATGTACATTTCTTCTAGGATTTTAGTTTGTTGTCTTTTAAGGTTACAGTAAATGAGTAAACCTTTGAACTAACAGACTAAAGCAGACTACAGCAGATAACCAATAACTTTTTCCATCCTGTACCTCCCTAACCAGATTATTCCATTAGTATCACCTGTAAACCAAAAACCTGCGAGTTTACAAGATTAATTTTTAAGGAGATGGAACTTTTTTGATTTCCATGTTAAGGAAATTTAGGTGTGGGCCCCAGAAAGGAGTTTTGTGGAAGGGGGAGGGTGCCTCTCTGGGTGGGTAATTGAGAGCCCTTGGGGGCTCTTGGCATTGCCAGGTATGAAGCAGGGGCTACTGCTGGGGAGAAAGCAGGCGGTTTGGGGAGTGCTGTGGATCTGCGTGGGTCTCAGAGTGAAAAGGAGGCTTAGAGATCATGTAGTCTGATCCTGATTTAGTTCAGGCATCTATTCTCCAGCTACCTGGGCAAGTGGTCTCCTCGATCTGCCCATTGTCACTTGAGTCAGGGCTGTCCCCATCCACCTTTCTCCAGCCCACAGCTCCATTTTCTGATGAAGCTGAGACCTCTGTAATAGACACACCTTTGCCATTTTTCCTTGTATCTAAAGGTATGCTTGACTGAGGTGGGTCTTCCAGCTCAGAGAGGGTCTGGTTAGAGGAAACGGGATGACGGCTCAGGAGCGCTTGGCCCTTGTAGAGCATGCTGTGACATAGAAAGTGAGAAGAGGATTTTCCTGCAGTCGGAGAAGATATCTTGTGTACGTAGAAGACAGAGAGCACCTGAGATACCTGGTCTTTCTCATCACTTACGGTATGATGCTGCAGACCTGTGCAGGAACGTTGGATTTGGTTATTCAAAGATGTGCTGCCATGAAAACAAAAGGCATTGGCCCTGGAATAGGGAAGTTCATTTAGAACTTCCATATTCCAAGAGTACTTTCTAGGAAATAAATTCACATACCCTGCTTAATCCCCTGGAAAAGCCATAGTGAGTTGGGGAAGCTGTGACTTAGAAAAGGATTGAAGGGGTTAGCCAGGCCTCACCAGGGTGCTGAAGTCCGAGCCAGATGAGAACCTGGGACATCCCCCAGTCCAAGGTCTCCTGTTCCCCTGCCATCAGCTGGCTCACTCCCCTTTCTGCTTTCAAGGACTGTGGGTCTGATGAGGGAACCGGCAAATGCAATAAGCTGCCCTGATGCCTTGTGAATGTGCCAGCGTAAAGGTAGAAACAGAGCTGCAGCATCTTACTAGGTCGGAATCTCTGTCCCCTCTTCCAAGATCTTTACATGATTCGGTGTTTTCTGAAAAGAAGAAGAAAAAAATCCATGTCTAAATCCTAGGCATTTAGCAATGTTGACAAAAGGGTGTTTTTGCTAATCTCTGGTTAAAGCTCTGTAGAACTTTTTAGAAGATCCCCCTGCATTTTAGGGGTTTTGCAGATTGGAGCCCCAGTTCCTCCCACAGGACTTCCTCACTCCTGCAATGAGCTAGACCTCCAAGGAGCCTGCTGACCCAGCCCTTTGGTGCCAGTCCCCTTTGAGACTCCTGGGTGTGGACCCTGGGGTGTAGGGGGATCGGGTGGGAGAGGGGTTCTTCTGCTTGAGATCTCTGCACAGGCCAATTAGCCTCAGTCCCCATCTGGATCCCTGTGGAGGTGACTCTCTTGGCAAGGACTTGTTTACGATCACGAATGGCATTTGTCGAGCAATGACTTGGTGCCAGGCACCTCACCAGTATTCTCCTTTAATCTTTGTCACAGTGTGTAGGGTGGATACTACTGTTCACTTTTTTGTGGACAAAGAAACGGAGGCACAGAGTGCAAGACCTCATACAGCTGAGTAGGCTGCCCAAATGCAGACCTGCTTTCCTGTGATTCCATGGCCCATTCCTCTCCGACCATTTCCCTGGGAGCCCCTGCTGAACATACACCCAGTAATGACTGGGCGCCATGTGGAATGAGTTCCTGAGGGTGTCTTGCTCTAGTCAAGAGACTTTAGATCTTCGGGGCTTTTGTGCACATCTACCTAATGACTCGTAAGCATGAGGTGGGTTCTGTTAGCTTGGCGTCCTCCCCTTTTCCTCCCCCCTGCCCTCTTTACATGCTCAGAGAACAGCTATGACTCTTAAGGTTATAAAGGGAAGATGAAAATGAAAGCGATGTAAGCATAGTTACATTACAGATGCTTAATTACGAAACAGCTCGTTTCTAACTTTTAATACCTTGCTTTTGTCTGAATCTTTTAAGTCCCCGCCCCCCCTTAGGCAGAATTCATTTGTGCATCGATGAATTATTTTCATGTGGGGAACAAAACTTTGATGCTGATCAGTGATCACGCACCTTTGTTTGGCTGATTTTTAACTAGGGAGATTTCCTTCTTTTTAAAATCATCCTTTAATCTTGTAAAAATATCTTTAAATGGATGGATGCTTTAGTTCTGATGAATGGCAGGTTGTGGCAAAGGAAGAAAGGGATGTGGTTTCCAGTAAAGTTTTTATTCTTTTATAAAATAAGAATAACAGACATACCGAGAGTAAAATATATGAAGTGTCAGGAAATTATTTGTCAAAATCATATCTTGGACTGCCGATTCGACCATGAATGGGGGCCCCTGAAAAGTGATTGAGCCAATGTAGCTTTACATTTTTTTTTTCTTGATTTCTTTCATTGGTCAAACCGAGCTTGTGGTTGCCTGCCCTTAGTTTCATTCTGCCTCAAACAAGCAAACAACTGGCATTTACTGGGAGACCTTCTCAAGGAGACAAAAGTGCATCCTGAAATCCGTCTCTCTGGTCCCTTGTCAAAGTCAGGCCTGAGCATGGGGCCTAGACGCTTCTGCAGGGCCCGGCCAGTGAGGTGGGCTGTCACCTGGGCTCAGATGGGCACTGCTCCTGGCTGTGATGGCCTCCCCGATTTCTCCCACCTTCCACCCAGGAGCTGGAGGGCAGAAAGCAGGTTTTCTTCCTGGGGCCAGGGCAGCCATAGGCCTTCTTCCTGCCCTGCCTGTTCTCCGGGTGGGTCCAGCACCAACTGGGATGCCTGTGGGCTTAGTCACTACGGGGCAGCGGCAGGAGGACTGGGGAAACCGCCAGCCTGCTCTGGTGCTCTGTCACCCTGAAAAAATGCAGGCCAGGCCGGGGCTGCTGGGCCTGCGGAGTTCTCCAGGCCCTGTTGCAGATCCAGCCCTGCTGACTCTAAGTAAATCCTCTTCCCCCTTCTTTTCCCATCAAAGAAAAGAACAACATGAGGTAGCCACTGTACTCACTGAAGATGATTTTTTTTTACTTAAAGTATTTTTGTTCTGTACTTTCCTGGATCTATAAACACCCCCCAGCTATTCAACATAGGCGTCTTGGTGAAAAGTGATGTGTCGGAGGAGAAATCCTCCTATGGCTGCCACTGTCCATGACAGGCTGAGTGGGGATGAGAACAGTCAGTTATCCAGCTTCAGCCTGGGGTGTCTTCGGCCTGAGCTCCTCCTCCACTGCTCAAGACCCCTATGCAGAGGGCAGAGGAGCAAGGGTAAGAGGTAGCCTTCTTCCAGTTACCTCCCAGTGTGGGGACCTAATTAGTGTTTCCACTGTTCTCAGCGCCCTTCCCAGAGTCCACTCAGTTGCATCTGAGTGGCTGTAATGACTTGCTTAAAGAGCAGCTAACAGCAGCACACTTTCAGATGACTAAGCCGAGGCAGGGTTCTTGGAGTGAGCATGTACTCGAGCCATTTTCATTTAGCCCAGGTCCCCTGCTGGTGCCTAGGCTCACCTGTGGGGCGTCAGGCTCCTAGTACTTCCTCGTCTTAGCTCTGTTGAGTCTTTTCTGCCCTGTCCTCAAGGCCAGCTACAGAGCATTGGTGATCACCCTGTCTCAGTAGAGCTTTTAAGTAGCTTCCTTTTCTCTGGTGGGGAAGCCGGCACTTTTGTCCTATGACGAGAAAGCTCTTTACCGTAAGAGGTAGTAGAACCAGACAGATCTGGCTTAAAATCTTGGCTCTGCTGTACCTCTTGGCTCTGACACCTTGGTCAAGAGAGTTTACCTTTCTAAGGCTTGTCAGCTCTGTGACTCAGGACACTAAGCTCCCTTCCAAGGTGGTTGTGAGGAATAAAGAAAAGGGCTTAACCCAGGGCGGGACACAGGACAGTTCCTCAAGGGAATATCAGCTGATACTATCATGTTGTTTTTATTCCCGTAGGTCTAATTGTTAAAGAACTATAAAGCAGGCATAGAAAAACCATTGCATTTTGAATTTGTTTCTGATTTATACATTTCTAAGAGTAGAATTCTTACTACACAGCTGTTCTTAAAAATGTTAGATCTTCACATGCTGATATGAATTAAGAGAGAAAAGGTGCAAAGCACGGTAGGTTCTGTGATTCTTCAGGGCATAATTTTAAAAAAGCATATATGCTAGTAAATGTTGGCCCAACCATTAACAAGTTTTCCAGAAGGAATCTCGGAAAGTAATAAGGACTTACTTTCCATGGGAAGGAACTGGAAATGCTGGGTGACCTTCCCAGCTCATCTTGTATTGTTTTTGCACTGTTCAGATTTTTCTAACTGTGTTATTATTGCTTTTATTCTTTTCAGAAGTCAACAGGTGTTATCTGGACTACAGGGTTCTGGTCTATTTTCTGTTGTCTGTTATCCTTTTTTGTATTAAAAAACAACAACAACAAACTTTATGTGTGTGTTACATCTGATTGTCCTTCAGTGAGAGCAGGCTGTGTGTGTGGTCTGGGTGAACTCCCTAGCTCCCTGGAGACAGTAACTGGGGACTCCTTTCCCTTCCCAGTGAGAATTGGGCTTTTACAGGAGTAGAAGCCTGGGATTCACCTTCATGCTCTCTAAGAGCCCAAACAGTAGGCCCTGGCAGGGTGATGGCTAGAATGCCCTTGGGACAACGTGTACGAGTATGTGTGTCTTTCCTTGGTAGATGGCCTTGAAAATGCCGTGTACTTTTGGCAGGCTCGGATAAGGTTTTCCCTGCATAACCCTTGGAAAGCACAGTTCGCACTTGTAACACCCTGTCTGCAGGTCCATGATATTGTAATTAAAATTTTATAGGATCACAAGGGCCCATTTAAAGGGCATCTGGTCTGAAAAGCAAAGTTAAAAGGAGAATTTTTGTCAGCGGTTCCCTTAATTCCTAAAACATGGTTATTGGTAAATTCATCCTACTGGATCCTGTGTTGAATGTTCTGTTGATGAAAGGAAAGAATGTTTAAAAACCAGGAGGAACCAAATTCTAATGTCTGCTTAATAGGTATGAATTACTTTGAGGGGGTCTGCCTACCTCTCTTGGAAATAAAGGTATTGTACCACATCAGTAGTTTTCAATTTTTTTTTTTTTTTTTTTACTAGACCCACAGTAAGACATAAATTTACATCATGATCCCAAGATAGTAAGTGTATAACTAAAATAAGCATTTCCAAAACACTTCTTATTTGACATACCAGTCAGCCTTACTACCCGTGTAGTTTCACGGTATTTTCTTATTCTGTTCTAATGCTGGTAAGAGATGCCTTAAACTGCCAATGAATGGCAACCTAATGGTTTGAAAAGCACATTGTTAAGGTCTTTTCCAGCTCGAATTTTGAGTCTGTTGGCTCTGAGTTGAGCTCCCAGTACTGGTGCACATGGCGTTGGCCTTTGAGGTCAACCTCCTATTTTCTTATGAAAATGAGTGAAGGGCATCGCTTATTTCTTCATGGCTACCCCCCCCCTGAGGACTGGGAAGATAGAGTATGTGTTCCCAATGGCAGGATGTATTTTATTGTCCATCAGCAAGCATTTTTAAATACTTGAAATCGGCCGTGTCTTGGATAAGTTACGTCAATTCCTAATTTGTAAAATAATTTCAAGTCAGTTATTGAAGTATCAAAAGTGATGGCAAACTTTATATCCTCCTGCTTTTCCTCATACTTTAATATGTACAAAAATATTAAGGAATGTTACCACATCAATGTAATCACCAGTGAATTATTTACTGATGGCTTTTTATGAGAAGAGCTTGATTCAGAGAGATCACATAATATTTGAGCGCTCTTTCTACTAACTCACACTTGTAAATAACCCTGTTAGCTAAGTTCTAGCAAGGCTTTGTGAGGAATGTGGAATCATTAGATGAATTTTGAAAATAACTTGGTCTGTTCTAAAAGGCCCTATGAGACCCAAACTGTTGTGGACTGATGCCTGGTAACTGTGATGGCCATTTTGAAATGTTCCCATAGTGATAATTCTTCTGGAATCTCAAGTCATTAAAAGCGATATGGCTAACTCTGGGCCATGTGCTGTAAAAATAGATGTCATGGGATGTGTGAATCCTTTCTTCAATGTTATAGTTAATACCAACTGAAGGAACATTGTAGTTGAGTCCCAAATATTTATTAGTGGCTAGTTGCTTTCCTGCCTTTTTTATTCTCTGTGTAAATCATCTATCCATGAAATTATTAACCCCTGAGAATGAACGGCATTTTAGAAATGGTTCAGTTTTCCCCCATTTGACTTTGGTTATTTTGCTCTTTGTGTCCTCCTTTCAGTGAATTTTTCAAAAGATAGATTATGATGAAAGATCATTCATCGATATTGCTTCTGTGGATTTGTTTGTTAAAACTGCATCTATTGCTCCTCAGCTCTGTGGCTGGGTTTAGCGCATCTTACTGCCAGCCGTGGCGCCTCTTCTGGGAGGACTGGGTGTTGGCCCAGAGCGTGTCCCGTTTCCCTGAATGTCCTGGGAACATTAGAGGACAGTGCACCCTTTCAGCTTAGAGCCGCCCCCTCTCGCTTCTGAACCCCAGGGTAATAATTAAAAGCTATGTTCGTTCTTTCTCTAGTTAGAGACATACAGGTTGGAGACTTGTAAATAGCAATGAACCAGTTGGTCCAGGACATGAAGCAAACCATTGGAAAATGTGGTTAGCAGTGATGGTTGACTGCATGTTTGCTCGCAGTGGTGGTGTTTGGTTCTGTTGGTTCTACTTGTTGACTGGAGTTACTTGCACTGGGGAGAGCCCACCTGGCTTTACTTAGCCAAGTGGGTAGCTTCACACCAATTGCATTCCTTTCAGAGACACAGTCTTCCCCTCTAAGCTCCTGGTGCTGTGCGTGGCAGCATCTGTATTCAGCAAGCATTTGTTGATTGCTGTCTCTGCCAAGCACAGAGCTTGGGATCTGAAAATACGTAGACACAGCCACGGTTCTAGGGGAGCCTCTCCTGATGGAGAGGCTGATATGTAAACCAAACAGCAGTGTGGTACGTATTTTATTAGGGCTTTGTGCAAAGTGCCACAGGAGGCTGAAAGAAGGGGCAGGTTGGTGTGGAGGGGGCAGGGAGAGGCTTGCTTAGGAGCAGGGCCTCAAATGATGCAGAGGAGTTTGCCAGGTGCCAGAGATTTGTGGGTACAGGTGAACAAAGAGAGTATAAGGACAGTAAGTCAGTACAGGTAGATTGTCTCTAAGAATGAGAGTGAGAATTCTGTCAGAAACCAGGTTGTGCTGGCCCCTGTTTGCCTGTCCAAGGAAGTTGGACCTGACTTTGCAGGCAGTGGACATAAGATAGGGGAATGCCACAGGCACATCTGTGTTCCAGGAAGGCTTCCAAAGTGTCATCTGGGGAGGGAGAGAAGCTGGTGCAGAGCCAGTGGGTGGGTGGAGGTAGATGCAATTGCACTGGAGATGAGTGTGGAAAAGAGTGTCAGAGACCTAGTGGAGAGATTTAGCAGGACTTGGTGAAGGATGAAGATGATAAGGAAGGTAGAGGGAAAGCAAAGAGCTTATGGATGACTGAGAACCGATTGGAGAACCTGATTGGCCACCAGTGCCATTAACTAGGAAGGGGGAAGCAGGGTAGAAATTTGGCAGGGGAGGGAGAGAGAATATTTGCGGTGTTGACGTGTTGAGTTTGAGGTGCCTGTGGCATGAGCAAGTGGAGCTGGTCAAGGAGGTTTCCGGGAACACTGACCTGGCTGGGATGCCCTGGACTCCTGTTTCGGGAGTCATACAAGTGACTCCTTCCAAAGCGAGGGCTGTGGGGAGTGGAAATGAAAGGAGCACCTCCAGGCCTGTTTTTAGGATAGATATTCGTCCTTTTCTTTCTGTTGAGACAGGGTCTCAGTCTGTCACCCAGGCTAGAGTGCCATGGTGTCAGCCTAGCTCACAGCAACCTCAAACTCCTGGGCTGAAGTGATCCTCCGGATGCCTCAGCCTCCTGAGTAGCTGGACTATAAGTGCACACCACCATGCCTGGCTGATTTGTCTATTTTTTGTTAGAAATGGAGTCTTGCCTTGCTCAGGCAGGTCTTGAACTCCTGGCCTTGGCCTCCCAGAGTGGCAGGATTACAGGCATGAGCCACCATGCCTGGCCCTTGTCTTTTCAATTCTATAAGAAGGAGTCTACCATGAGAGGGACCCCAAATAATCTACTGGAAGGTATCTATGGAGGCAAAGCTTAGGGATTTGTCTTGTTCACCCCTAATCGTCTCATCCATTCCCTTTCTCGCCAGTCTTCTGTCTAGATAATTTAGTACATTCGATCTGCTGACAGGCAAGATCATAACAGGGGTTGATATTATATACCCTGACAGTCTTTTACAAACATACCACAGTGGCAATTGATTAGTGTTCCCAGCACTAGGTAACATTAACCTGCCTTGTTGGAACCCTAAGATGCTGACTGACTGTTGCAGTTCTTAGATGTAAAAGAGCATGCGTCATATTAATAAAAACTATACTGTTACTTCCATTGGAGGTGTTTGCGATATTGTAATTTCTTTGGATTTTGTATTCTCCATCGTGGTATCACTTAATGGGAAGATCACTCGGGCTTTGTGACTAGGTGTAATACCAGGTATTCTTGTTTTGGTCATTTTGCTCAGTAGTAGTAACCTAAAATCATAGGACTTGCCAATTTTTTATTTAGCCTTTTAAAAAATTTTTTAAATTGTTGGCCATAAATGCATCCTTTTTTACTTCAAAGTAGGTCAGCCTCAGTCAAGTCTCAGTCTTTCTCATCGTGCTTTTTTTTTTCTTCAAATGGAAACACATGGAGAAAAAGTAGCATGTTTATGTCTTTTGACTGCATCCGGTACCTCCCAGAATGGCTTACAGAGTTTGCATCCGTGGAGGTTCCATAAAGGTGACATTTACTTTGCAGTACAATCACTGACCCCAAACCTGTGTCACAGCAGGCTTAGCCAAATGCTAACAGAGCAACTTAAAACTTAAACAGAGGTATGAGCTTGATAAGTAAGTGCATGTTTTGGACTAATTGGTGACTACCATTCTGAACATTAACTGCCCTTAGTATTTTTATGATGCCAGGAGGCTGACTGTATAACCTTTGAAGGCCTCCGTGAATTTGAAGAACTAAATTAGTAGGGAGCCTTCCTCTTTATAATGAGTTTGGGGGAACCATGAAATCACTTTCTTCTAAGAGGAATTTTTGCTTTGTTTTTATGTTGTTGTTCTGAATTAGGTATTTCTTTTCTACACCAAGGCAAATTTATAGGTTAAAATTTCTATACAGCTTATATGTAAAAACCGGCCCTAAAAAAAGAACTAATCACTCTACTTTCCATTTCCTGCATTACAAAAAATATGGGTAGCAGTATCCTTTCTTCTTGTCTCTGCTTTCTGGTAATATGTGAAAACCAAAAATGTCCTCATGGCCACACTGATTGGATTGTGGTTAGTGTTCATACCCGTGGGTTCCAAGATTGGGGGACATAGAAGTGCTATTTTCTGAAGTGTTTCCGTGCCTGGGGTCCTGCAGGTTGAGCAGAGGTGACCACTTCCAGTTTAAGACACTCCTAGTCCTTCAGGTCCAGGTAGGGCTCTGTGGCCCTATTGAAGATGTGTTGTATGAAGTATCTTTCATTTCCTAGGGAAGGAAAGCCCTTTTCAACTGGTTTATGCAAAAAAAAAAAAAAAAATTCTGGGCCCACTTGATGGAAAAGTCTAGGAGTGGAGCAGGCTTCAGGAAGACACTGGGGACTCTGTGTGACTCTGCCTGCCTGCATATTGACTTCATTCTTGGGATCCATGTGGTAGATCAAAAGGGTTGTTGGCAGCTTCAACCCTATGATCCCCCCTGCCTTTGGATTCAATGCCCAAGAGCAAGTGCTCTGTTTTAATGGCACAAACACATTTTGGGAGGTCTTTGGCTGTGATAACGCCCTAGGCCACTGTCCTCCATCAGTGTGTTCCAGAGAAATGATCTTTTAATGGGCCAGTCTAAGGCCATGTGGTCCCCAGCCTCAGTGAGGAAGAGGACAGAGTGGTCCTTTAGAGGAAAATGTGGATAGTCTGCTCAGAAGAAAGAGGGTCACAAAACAGCAAACACCCACCATAGATGGGCAGTAGCGGGTTGCAAAAATACATTTCATGGGTACTTCAGAGGTACTTCAGAGGGCAAACACACAACTTTGCTTTATTTCTCTTAGTGACACTGTGTTCAGAGAGGAAGATACTCTTTCTTCGTGAGATACTTAAAGTGGGGCTCTAGAATCAAACAATCCCATGTCCCACGTACAACCTCTAGCTCATCCCTTCTTCCTTCCAAGTCTCCTCCTAACTCCAGCCAAAGCTCTGAGCCCTGGAAGAGCCTTGTGCTTTTGCTCTGTTGTCAAAATTGTATTGAACAGACGCATCAAATTAAAAACTTTTGGGATCACTCACCAACATGGTTTCCTGTACAGTACTCCCCTGAGGGGGGATTACAAGTAGTTATGCATCCATTTCATTGATCTATTGTTTTTATTAAAAAGAAAAGATATCCAACCAAGAGAGGAAGTACAGCCAGCTGCCTAAAGAGTGGCGATGATGGGAGATGATATTTTGATTACATTAATCCATATCCTGTTAGTTCGTTTTGCTTCTGTTGCTGCTGCTGGTGAAGTTACTAATGTGAACTAATTACATTTGCTCTGAAAAGCCAGAATTTTTAATGCGTCTCAGCAAGAAAGGTTAATATTATCAATTTAACAGCGTGAATGAAACATTGCGTGTATTGAACTTGAACTGTCCTAAAAGCTTGGATAATAAAAACCCAGTGGCTTCTTTTATAACTCACTGGATAAACAGTTATTGGTGAGACATGGGTAATGCCACCATCTCCTCTTTAAGTTTTATGGGGGTGGTAGGCAGTCAGCGTAATTGCTATCTGTTTACAGGACGATATGGTAACTTCGTGAGAAATAGTAGACAACTGTTCAAAAAAAAAAAAAAAGATATTCCTTCTTTTTACATGCTTTGCAAGGGGTCTGCATGTATTTTCCTAATTGGTGGGGGTATATTCAAAGAGAAAAACAAATCACCTCACCCCAAAACAGTAACAGCCTTCCTATTTTAAAAGCATCTGTGAATTGTCAAGACCTATAGCACACAGAAGCTTTAAAACTTGGTCATTTCTCTGGAACTGACCCAGTCCCTAAAGACAGTGTTTTGGAGAGTGGGGTGTTTTGAGAGGGGCACCTTGTCTACAGGAACTTAAAGGGCGAGGCCTTTTGCCCGAGCACGTGGTACCTGCAGTGATCCCTGTGTTTAATTATTCCCTGCTTTCATGTGACTTACTTAGTTGGTAAACAATGAGAATGGGAACAGCCTGCAGCTGCCCTGGGCCATCCACTGTCTCAGGAACCACAGCGTGGTGGTACTCTTTCTGGGCAGGGTGTTGAAGTGTTTGGCTGGTGACATTTTGGTGACCAGTTGGTTCCTTGGTGTCTTTCAGTGTAGAGATTAGGAACTGAGAGAGGATTTGGAACCTTTGTGTTTGTTCTGCTGAGAACATGACTTGTCTCTTGCCTGAGAGTAGTGGAGTAAGTTGATAGGAGCTAGAAATACTCTCTTGAGTGGGACTTATCCAAAAGAGTGGGCTGAGTCACAGAACTCTGAGTTTGAGATCTGTCAAATAAATTCCAAATTGTCCTCAAGTAAATTTCTCAATTAGAACTTTTTGAAAACATTATTTGATCTTAAAAAAGAATAAGAGTTATCTTGTTCCCTTTCTTTCTCTCCCCCTTCTGCCACCCATCCCCAGTATCTTAGGATGAAGAAAGAGCAGCTTTTAGAAAACTTTTTTCATCATATATTTTTAACGACCTGAGCTTGTTGAGATCTAGGAAATGGATAGGTAGAGGAGAGGGAAGGTGTGGATGAGGGAGGGGTGGAAGGTTCTGTAACCTTCTGTACCCTTCTCTCTCATGCTCCCACGAGTCAGCCCATGAGATTTGTGCCCTTTGTGCTGCATTGACAGGTCAACGCCAGCTCAGGCCTTCGATGTCTGTTATAGGAGCAGAAGTGTTTCTCGGTCCTGTTTGGAGTCTCTGCAGCCTTGTTTATGAAGGCCTGTCACTCTGATTTGGACGATGGCTCTAGGCAGGCTGTTTGTGCTGGCTGCAGTTGTTGCTGCAGGTTTTCATGGAGCTCGGTCATGTTCCTGTATCTGAATTAAAATCCTGTGACAGCCTTGTTTGTATCTGAATTTGTTCAGGGAGCCTTACCATAGACAATATGGTGGAGGCATCTAGTTACCTTTTTCCTGAGAAAAACGTAGTTTATTCCACAGTTTGGTCCCATCGTACGGCCAGAGGAGAAGCCAGCTGGTGAAGATTTTTTTTTTTTTTTTTTAAGAGGTAGGGTCTCCTTATGTGCCCAGGCTGGACTGGAACTCCTGAACTCAAGGGATCCTCCTACCTCAGCCTCCTGAGTAGCTGGGAGTACAGGTGCCAGGTGTGCACCACTGAATCCAGCTTGAAGATCTTTCTTCTAAATGAGTGGGATTTAAAATGACAAGTGGGATTTGGTATCCTATTCAGAGTTAGGCTATTTTATTGTAAATGCCCCAGGCCCCTATCTCAGACGGTGTCTACTTGTGGTGGGTGCCCTGGCTAGCTGGTGGCGAGAGCCTGCCTGTGCTCCTGCACACCTCAAGACTGGCCCTCCATGCCTTGCCTGTGACGCAGACCTAATAAATATCAGACAGGCTCTATTTATAAATGAGTGAGCTAGAAAATTGTCCCCCAGAATTCTAGTCCTGACTTGTGTATTATTAGGCAGTTGTGTCTGTCTGAAGATAATTCACAGTCCTGCTTCCCCTTCAGGATTTGGGTGGATAAATCTGTTTCATTTTCAGGTGAATTTCTCTGTTAAGGTTATGAAAGACCAACAATAACCGGAAATTCAACTCTGTCCTTGCCTACTTAATGATGCCCAACGTTCTCTTGAATATCCCATTTTACAGTTTGCAGTTCACTTTCCCAGGGTACTCACTTGATTCTCCCAACAGCCGTGTTAGGAAGGTGTAATTAACCTCACTTTGCATTCGGGACAGCAGAATTTTAGTCAAATGCCTTTGCAGAGGGGTTCTCAGCCTCTTAAGTGGCTGCACTTGTACCCTACACCCTTCCAACTTTAGGATGTATACTCTTATATACGAAAACACAGAGAAACTGTACAAAACTCAGAGGTCTTAACAGGACGGTTTGTCCTGCTTAACAACTTCAGAGTTTACATCGTTTTAAAAAAAATTGGTTGTAACTTTGAGTATGGGAACGATGTGCTCACTGTTTTTATATTGTAGCTGTGCGGTGCATGGATTGTACTCTTCATGCGTTTTAGACAGAAATGACCTTGGTTAATGCTTGACTTGGGAACTATGCGGAACATCCAGGAAATGGTGGTGGCTGGTCTTGACCATTCTTGGTCTGGTGAAATTATGGGCTCACATGCCACCGTATTTGGGTTCCCCGTTGAAGGTCTAGTTTGAGAGAGAATTTACTGCTGTCCTGTTCATCACAGCTTTCTTAGTGACTCTTAGGGGCACGCATGTTATTTTTTCATCATTTCCCTCAAAGTGACTCTTTGGAGTTTTTTCAAAGTCAAAGTATAACTGTGGGTATTTATCCTAAACAAAATTGTCAATCGATGAGACATTATGTCTTTGGATACCAAATAGCAGATCCTTGGTGGCTGATCTGACTGTCTTGTAAAATTTTGCCTTTCGAACTTATATTATGTGTGAGATTATCACAGAAATAGAAAATAGTCTGTGAAAAATGGTACCTTTGCTAAAAGAAAATACTAACCTTAGGATGGGAAATGTAATCTGAACAGGAGTCAGCAGTCCCGTGACTGTGCCCAGCATTGGTATAGTCCCCTTCTGCTTGGTATGTTTATGAGGGACGTGGTTTCACAGTTCTGTGAAGAGCTCTGGATGTTTGAGACTGCTCAAGGCTAGGGAATAAATTTGAGATATCATCACTTTCTGCTTAAAATATTTTGACTCCATCATTTACTTTGGAAAGTAAAAGCATTAAGGCTAAAGTTTGGGGTTAGTAGCTTGATGTTTTAAATTGCCTTAGCATCCCTCCGTTTATTTTGCTTGCCAGGTGGTGGTTTTGCCCTAATTCACATACCTGTGTACATGGGGCTCCCCTGGCTCTCGTAACACCCCTTTCCAGTTTTTCCCTTAGAGAATGTCATGGCTGTGGTTAATAAGATGATAAATGGGACCAGGAGCAAATGCAAGCTAAGAAAGCATTTAACAGGTCAAGGATCTGAAGCTTTTAAGAACGAAAAACAATAAACAAGAAACCCAAACATAGCCTTGAAAGCACATCCATTGAAACGCAAGTTTCAGAATTTGCTAGAGCCTTGCTGCCAAATCACACTAAAAAGATGAAAAGCCTTTTGTGGTTAGTTATGTGTGACATAAGAAATCAGTGTGTCTGAGAAAAGTAGGATTTCTCTTTTTAAGAAAAAAAATACAACAAAGGGAAATGTTTTATTTACAACAGCTATGTGGCTTGCCGTATCTGTAGGGCAAAGGTTTGGTTAGTAGTATTTTGAAGGCAGGATAGAGGAAGATACAAAAACGTCTGTGCAGTGTAGCTTTCAGTAGGGCTGTACATGTAAAAATATTCTAGAAGTCACACAGTTTAAACCAAGTGATGGGTTTAGGAAATACTTTTTCCCATTCCTTGGCATTCCCCACATGCCTCTTCCCCAACCCCCTGTTATGAATCTGGACTGGCTCTTTAAAGAGATTGAGTTGAAATTTAATTATCTAGGGAAACCCCACTTTGTCAGAAGTGTATTCTGCAAGAAGAGTTTTGCTAGTCAGCAAATCTCACTTGAGTATATTTGTGGTCTAAAAAAATTATTCCTGAATGGGAATATCAAAGAAGGATCATGCTTAAATTTTTAAAAAAGTTCTGTGCTCCTCAAATCTCAGTGTAACGTCACATTTCCACTTCCTATTTTAGGATAACTCTCTCAGGTAAGTTATCAGCAGAAACTCCTGTGTGAACATGTCCATTTTCCTTCCCAGTAGGCCGTCTCCATGGTAGGTCTTTCGATACAGCTTACATAGAGTTTTCCTGAGCATTTTGGGTAACAAGTATCTGTTTATGCTGCAAAACTCTTGGCTTTTCCGTTTATGTCATTTCCTAAAACTTTCAGATGCTGCATATAGAAATAACTTCCTTCCAGAGTTAGACAAAACACTTCCTTTTTGGAGGTATTTTTGCCATTCAGTGTTGCTGCCTGATTTGTGCTTCCCCTTCTTCTTTGGGTAGTGGGAGGCTCTACATTGTTTTGCCTTTCACCAGATACCCAGAGGGTCATGTTGGAAAATAGCAGACTGTTAGCAAAGTCATCCCCTCCCCGAGAAGAAATTGCCAAGTCCTTCCTTCCCAGGCCATCGGTGGGCGCTCAGGTGCTGCATCTCTCCATGGCGGGAGCCAAGGTGCACTGCGTAGCCGCTCACTGCGCTGGTCTGGCACCGCGTCCTGGGCCTTGTTTCTTCTTCTGTAGAGCCCTTCTTTGTAGAGAGGGTCTCTCGGAGTTGTTGGATTTTCCCAGGAGATGCTGTGAAGAATCGTCATGAAGATAAAATCAAGTCTTGGTCTAAAACTTTCTTTCAGTAAGTAGGTTTGAAGGCATGTATCTCGGTTGTTCTCTCCCTACACTGGGATTTTTAGTAATAAAAGTGTGTGCTTTTGTATGTCTAGATGTCTGTGTTATTCATGTTCATATAAACACATACATATGTATGTGTGTGTGTGTGTGTGTGTGTGTGTGTGTATTTGAGAAAGCCTTCCAGGGCGTTTGAAAGGATTGAGATGCCAAGTTTATGGTAGTCTCTGGGCAGCTTCATGTGAGTGTGAGGCACAGGAACTTGACTCAGTCCTTTAAGAATTGGTTCTGTCCCTGGTAAGCCAAGATGATAAGCACTTCCTTCTGTGGCCGGGTCCCGAAATGATCTACTTGACATTCAGCTGGATGAGGGAAAAGCCTTTTTAAGGATCAGCTCTTATTCCTGAGGAGTATAGAGCCAGCCCTCCCACACGTATATCCTGTTAAATATCTATTCAGAGTTAGCCCAGGCCTCAAGTATGGACGACACGAAGCTGGGTCTAACACAAATCAGTTGGTGAATAATTGAGGAATTTAATAAAATTTGAAAATAAACGCAACAGAACTAGTGCTGCTTTTGGTCATTGTTACAGCCAGCAGGAGTGGCGAAGAGCTTGGTCTGGCTCTGAGGTGTGGAAATGCTTGGGGGGCACATTGGACGAGGGCTGGGGCCAGCCCCCGGGGAATCTTTGTGCGGGAGTCTGATGCTGCGGAGGTGTTTGTCACCCTTTCTGAAGGGATTAAAGTAATTCTGCATTGGTAACTCTGGGTGAACATGGTTTGATTTGAAACAGTCCCAGCTGGAAGTTAAGAACTCCTGTGTTATATGATTAGCATATAATTTGCTGAAGTTCAAATTTTGAATATAGTTTTATATTTAAAAAACAAAAAGAAGGACTAATCATTTTTGATAGTTTCTAAGTAACATTATTTTCACCTTTTACCAAAACTGGCATACCTGTATGTCATTGCACTCATAATGACTCCCTGAAGGAAACAAGTGTTAATGTTAATCATGATTTCATAGTAAATAGGCTATTTTTAGATTTTTCTTTTACTGTCCCTTCTGCCAGTGACTAGCCTTGCCATGTTCTTTCTAAAATAAAGTAAAAATTAAATTAGGTGGATTTAAACATAAGGGAAGTATGGTGGAAATGCATTACTTTTAAAAAATAATTTATTGTGTGTGGATAAGATTTAGGGAATGTAAACCCCATAAACCATGTTTCCATGACACAGGTATCATCAAGTTCTTACAATGTACCTTTGCAGTAACTGGAATTTTCATGTCATTTGGAGTAGGGCTGGGCCAATGATTCATGCTTCTCATCTTTCATTATATGAATACACAGTAAATGCCCACTGGGCACCATGGAATCATTCGCATACATTGGCACCCGTCCTCAAGGACTGTTGGGAGATACCTTAATCACACCGGCCATAAGTAGAACATTGCATCTGTGATGAATGCCACCAAGGCCACACATGGTGCTGCAAGACCAGGAGGGAAAGGAAACAAACAGCACATTAAGGGCCTGTGGTGGAAGTTGGGGCCCCAGGAATCTTGTTGAGGGTTTTGTCTTTACCAAAGGTGTAGTGTAGAATATTAAGCAGATGTGTGTGTGCATGTGCGAGAGTGAGACTGCCATATTTTCATTAAAAAGTTCACCCTGGCCACAATGTGAAGAATAGATTAGGGAGGAAGCCAGTTAGGAAGCTATTGGAGTAGGCCATGCAAAGGGTGACGCTAATTTGGACTGGTGGTGGAGATAAGAAGAAGTGGACCAGACTTCTGTTGAGGGGTAGGTGGGTGGGCAGGATGTCAAGGATAATGTCCAGGATTCTGGCCTCGAGGACAACCGGCCTGTCACTGAGCTGGGAGGTGCTGCAGGAACAGCAGGTGGGGATTGTGAGCATGAGTTTGATTTTTGGAGTTGGGGCACCTCTGAGCCAAGTAGGCTTTTGGAAATGTGGACTGGTACTCAGAGGTAGTTCCGGCAGGTGACTTAGTTTAGGAAGCTGTATGGAGGTGGTACGTGAAAGCAGAAACACAGGTGAAAAGACTACGTCAGGGACAAGCTTCAAGCAACATCAATGTTCAAGAGCCAGGTAGAGGAGTATGAACAGTAAGGGAGACCGGAGTGGTCTGAGCACATGGGGAAAGCCATGGGGTGTGGAGGCCAGGGTTCAGGGAGAGGGGGCTTTAGGAGGGAGTGGTCAGTGGGCCAAAAGCTGCTAAGAAGCCAAACAGGAAGAGAAGTGAAGACATCCACCCATCTTGCAACAGGGAGGCCTGATCCATGGAGCGATGGGTCCAGAAGTGGCCCTGGAGAGGGAAGAGGACGATGGGGAAGGGAGGAACTGGAAAAATGGGGGAGCCTGGCTGTGCATGGGAGAGGAGTGACAGCAGCTGGGGAGGGGTTAGGGGTGCAGCGTGCATCTTGTTTTCTTGAACAGAGCCTGGAAAGTCTGAGGGAAGGACTCTCTGCTCAGAGGGAAGGGTGGATCCACAAGACAGAAGGGGAAAGCTCCAGTAGGGACCCAGAGGCCTGAGGACGGACCAAAACACAGATGGCGGGATTAGCTTTGGATAAGAGGAAGGACAGATGGTCCCTTAAAGATGATGGTAATGCACACTGCTCCGTTTTTGTTTTTTGTTTTTTTTTTTGTCATTTGCTATGAACTTTGTATATGTTTTCCTCATTTGATCCTTGCTTACCCAAACCCTATGAAAAGAAACTACCATTCTCATCATTTTATGGATGAGGACCCTAAGCCCTGGAGAGGCTAGGAAAGGTACCCAGAGCCTCCCAGGAGGAGGGCTGATGCTAGGCTTCTTTCGTACTCTGACCCAGAGGCCTGACGGTAACTGTCTAACGACCTTTTTTAGCCTAGTAAAATTTAACGTGAACTTAATGCTCTAGGGGGATGGTTGCATTTGTTGTAATGATTAGTTCATTTTCTAGTAATATTAACTAATGTAGAGAGAAGGAAGCTAAATGCTCTTCAAGTAATGCAACAATATCTATGTATTGATTCACTCGATTGAGCTTTCTACTAAATTACAGGGGTTAATTTATACTTTGTTATACTCTTGGTATTACAAAGTGATGGCCATGCATTTATTATAAAATGGCGCTAATTACTCTTTATTGGAGCACATGCCTGGTGCCACCAGCTGCACTAAGCACTTGCCTGTGTGGACCTCTTTGGTCTCCCTAGTGGCCCCATGTGGTTTGTGTGTCATCTGACCACCTGTGACGGGAGAGGAAGCTGGGAGGTGCAGAGACATAAAGGCAGTGGCCCGGTCAGGAGCTCCTAAGTAGCAGAGCCGTCTCTCCGGGGTTCCTTCTCCTGTCTTTCCTCTCGCCTGAAATGAGAGAAGATATTGGAACTAGCCTGAGCGGGTACCTGGTCGGGCAGAAGCAGTACACTTTTCTGGTTTTGTTATGGTGTCCTGAGAATAAAGAAGCCAAAAAAAAAAAAAAACTTTGAGGAATTTCAGATGCTGTGCAAAAGATGGCTGAAACTCCTGGCAGCTATTCAGATTCATCTTTGGAGAAACTTTTGTTTTCTCTTCGTTTTCTGAGGCTCATAACTGCTCTAAAATCTATGCATTAGTCAGTAGTCTCTATTGTCAAGACTTTGGGGAAACGAGAAGTCTCATAACATTTCTGTTGAGAGTACGAAACAGTACAATCTTCATGGAAAGCAAGTTGGTGATGTCTATCAAAGTTATCAATGCATGGTACCTTAGACCCAGAAACCCCACTTTCTAAGGATTTAGCTTACCAGTACACCTGCACAGGTACAGATGGCAGCATTGTTTGTGATAGTAATCTGTGGGGAACAACCCACGTGTCCTTAATAAACTAAGATATATGCACAAAATGGAATACTCTGCAGGCAGGGAAAAAACCCCGAGTATGCCCTGTGCCCCATGTGAATAGATCTCCAGAATTTTAAGTGGAAAAATCAAGGTAGACTTCTTTTTGTAAAGTGAAGAAGGGGAAATATGATTGTCTGTTTGCAATTGCTTGTATTTGTGAAGACTAACACTAAAAGGAAAACCAAGAAACTGATAAGTGTTATGACATGGGGGTAGGTGAGGACAGGGAGGGGAATGACACACCTCAAGGTACATCTTTATATCATTTTTTGTTTTAAGTCTGTGCTTACATTATGTATTAAAACTTAAAAAGTAGCAGCTGTGCTCTCGCTCAGGTGCAGGGGGCTCTGGACCTTTCTCTAGGTTGGTCTGAGATGGTGTTCTTGCAACCTTGCAGGAATACCAAGTGGAAAGGTGGGTGTGCACACTTCTTGGATAGATTTCCTTTGTGTGTAACTTAGCATGCTTTTTAGGAGGTTTGCGTGCTTCTTGGAGAAATCACCCTGGCAACCCCTGCTCCATGCATGTTTTCCCCACAATCCTGCATCTCTCTAGAATCAACCACACACTATTACAAGGGAAAACTAGGTATTTTCTTAGTTTATAGAAACCAGTATTTCCAGACAACACATTTGTGTTCTGCTTCTGATCTCTTTTCCCATGTCATCATTCAAGTCACACAGTCTGCTGATTAAACACACCCACCGGTTTAAAAGAACTTGCTTTTTTTGGTTGTTGTGTTTTGCTTTTAATTTGAGAGTTGAGGCCCATAGGTGCATGTGGTAAGGATTTCAAAGGGCTGAATGGGTGTGTCTTGCTAGTTATTTCTTTGAACCTCTTTTGGCACTTGAATGGTGTCAGTTATTTCACTAATTAGGGTTGGTAAAGAGCCTCTTTGAACATTGGTTTGGAGCTGTGTTGTTCTTACACCGTGTCTCTTGAGTTGAACCTATGCTCTCTTGATGGATGAACTTGTAATTCGTGGATCACTATGATTAATTTTTTTCAAGCTATCAGTTATTTAACTAATGACAAATGTTCAGGAGAGAAGATAAATTCAGTGTAAATGTAAATTCTAGCTGGCAACTCTAGCAGTTTACTCTTCAAACTGGAGTTCTGTCGGTTCCCATTTATTTATACCCTTATACTGAATTTGTCATCAGTCAGGGTCAGTCATTTTTGTTGCTAAGTCAATTAATTGAATATAGGTTATTTGCATCTTAGATTCCTTCTCAGGACTAAATCTTATAAGAAGAGGTATGTGAGCATGAGAACTGTGTCGGGTGGTCCTGAAGGGATGTTGGTAGTAGATTTGAAGGGGATTTGGTAGAGTTTTAAAAAAGCTAACCAAAACAAACAAAAAAACAAAAAAGCCCCTGGATAGTGAATTGACTGGTGGGTTGTCACTCTGGTTGAGACTTTTTGAGTCCATGAAGTTCTGCTGTCTTCTCAAGAGCTAGAGAGAAATGATATTATTACCAAATTTGGGCTGGCTGTGTTGTAGCACGTGGTACTGGATATCACTAATTTGTTGGGAAATGACTGTTCACTCCTTACTGACTTTTGAAAATATCATCTGTAACATTAGCTTTAGTAGCCAAATGGTTCACTTAATTTTGTGCGTCGGGATAGGGGTGTGGATTGGTTAGGCCAAAGATTTTTGAAATATATTTGGAAAAAATAAATGTTTTCCTGTTGAATAATTCCCAAACTAAAAATTCCTGCTTTAATTTTTACTTCTGATTTGACAAAAGAGAAAGGTAAGAACATTCCCGCAAATCAAAATGGTATTGCTGTATGTAAACAACTCATTCTCACAGCTTCATGACCCCTGGAGGTCAGGAAAGGGGACAAGAAAGGATGACTCACTCTGGGATAGAAATCACACAAATATCTTTATCCACTAAGAAATTCATAGAATAAAATGCCCAGGGAAGGCATTGCTACCAGGAAAAGCATTCTTATATGATAAAAATATGCTCTCATGTTTATACTTCTGTGTGCACACTTATGTTTTTACCCAGTAGGTGTTCTTCAGCAATTATATGTAAAACGAAAATGTGTGCAAATCCTCTTTTCCTATTGACTTTCCTTATAAAATCGGAAAACTGTAGGATCTAAAACAAATCCCATCTATGACTCCTGTAATGCTAGCCTTTTTCACATTTGGAATGCTTAAAACTTTTTGATATCTTCGTAGTTAGTCCATTGGCAATTAATCTATAAGTTGGTGTCTTCACTGCAGACATTTAGTTAATTGCTTTTATTCTTGAGGTATTCTTGCTGTGCTCTTAGAACTTGATTTCCAGCAGCTACAGTGGTTATTCCAGGAGTTATTAGAATTGAGAGCCAGAGGAGATGCTATTAAAGCGACATTTAGACTCCGCTGGACACTCACATATTGCGTGTAGAATGTCTAAACGGCTCTGTGCTGTGGGGTCAGGGTGGCAATGCAGCTCTTTACTTTAAATGAGACCCCAAATGTGCATTAAGTACCTGCTGTTGGCCCATTATTCATCAAGTTTTTGTTGTTCCTGGAAGATATCATTGCCTGTTTTTTTTTCCCTGTTAATTTAAAAACAATTATGTAGGGTTAGTGTTGTAACAGTAGAACTTAACAGGTTATTTACCGTCTCTCTGAAACTCTTCATCTGTAAGACAGGGCTAATACCACCTATCTAATTGGCTGAGATGCTGCTACAAGACAACCCCTTTTTGAGTGCCAGATAACACATTGGGAGCCAGTAACCTAGAAGTTGATTTCAGAGATGATGGTTCAGTTTCATTTTTAGGTCAGTGCATGATTAGTGAGAGGGACTGACACTTTAGCTTGTGGTCCTCTCCTCTTTGATGACACCTTCCTTGTCAATTAATGCTTTAATAAACTTCATACCAGTATGCAGCAGGGCCTGTAGAATAAATCCCTTTTGTTACATAAATACCCTTTAGTTTGCTTATTTTTAAAATTTGGATTTCTGTACTTACCTTATTGTGGATAGCCAAGGGTGAATGCTGTTCTTTTTAGTGCAGAGGTAAAAGTTAAAGCTGTATCTTAAATATTTGTATTTCCATTTGGTCTCAGTGACATAAAATGATTTGGGTCACCCTGACATTTAATCAAGTTAAACGACGTGGCTCTTAGAAAATATGTTTACCAGGTAATCTGAGAGCTGATACCTAGTAACACAACTGAGAAATTTCATCAGGATTAATTTATTAATTTCTTAAGTACTTCTTGTCTAGTTTGCCTTTAATTTTCATTTTTCTAAGTTTCTATTAGCCATGGTGGCCTCACTTGTTATTTAATAATGAATGGTTACAAATTGTGTGTGTGTTTTTGTAATTAGAATGTGATAGCGATCGCCTACCAGATGAGCTGACATTGTAATGACATGAAGTCAGTAACAATTATGCCTAACAGGAAAATTAATTATGTAATCTTATCATCCCATATTTTGCCTAAAAGATTAGATTTGGCTGTTACTAGGCTGCCTGGGCAGGTGACAGCATGGTGTAACACTTCTCATTTTTCTGGCTAGACTACTTGACTGTAATGTTCGTTGTGTCACTTGAGAAAATCATTTGATCCATTGAAACTTTTAAGGTATTTTCATGTTTTTGACTTTTTGCTTAAATGAAAAAAGAGAATCTATTCTATTTTGGGTATTTTATTCTCCTAATTTCTTAGTGAATAAAGATATTTGCTCAATTTATATCCCAGAGAGGCCATCCTTCCTTCTCCCCTTTTCTTACCTCTAAGAGACATGAAGCTGTGAGTGAGTTGTTTGCATACAGCAATACCATTTTGATTCCAGGGAAAGTTCTTACCTTTCTTTTGTCATTCTCAACCTTGTACCTGAGAAAACCATTCCCCCAGCACATACAGCATCTGTAAGTTTAAGGTGTAGGCAGGACTGAAGGAGCTGAGGAAGGCCTCACCAGGCGGCACCTGGCCAGGCCTCCACTGGGGTCCCTGCTGCCCTCCCTTCTCCCATGTCCCCTGAGGCTTTGTAGGTCACAAGCAAGGGGGCCAGCCTCCCTGACCAGGTATGCTTTGCCTAAGAGGGATCCTGGATTTATCCAGTCCTACTTCTCATCTTGCAGGTGCAAAAACTGATGCTGTGAGATGTTTAGAGATTTGTCCAGGGGTAGAGCTGGGACCACAACCCAAGTCTTCTGAGCTTAGTATGATGTTCCATCTGTCAAACCTTGGTTTTATTTTGTTGTTTCTTAAAATTGCCTAAAACTTCTCAGCATATAGGGATAAAAGTTTGTCTCTAAGCTTAAAGAATTTGGAAAAAACAGAAAAGTCAAGTCCCACATAAACTCCATCACTGAGAACACTGGGCATGTTTTCTGCTAGATTGGTAAAACACATTTTAGCATAGGTCAATCTTATGATAGTTGTATGTTTATTTTCTGGGATTTTAAGGCCTTTCAGTACCATTAAATTCTTATTAACCCTGTTTTTAGTGGCTATATAAAGTTATATGGGATGAAGATACCATAATGTACTTAACCATTCCCCAGTGCTGGGCATTTGCATTGGTTCCAAGTTTTTAAATAATTTTCCATAATTATAAGTAAAGAAGGCTGCAACAGACATTGTTGTACCTTAATCTTTGTCCTTTATTTCAGATTATTTCCCTAGAATACATCCCCTGAAATAGAATTTTTGAGGAAAGGTATAAAGTTAAGGCTTTTGACCCACATGGCCAAATTGCTTTCCAGATAACTTATCCCAGTTTATACTTGGACTAGTGCTTCTGAATCTTGTGTGCCATGTTCACATTAGCTTTGGGAGAAATTCCCCAGGAATAAGAAAAACATGGGAAGACAAAATAACATAATCGTTTGAGTATATTCTCTGGTTGGTGTGGGCTTCTCCCACTCTTTCCCTTCCCAAGCCCAAGACCATCTTATTCTGTATAAACAACTTAAATAATACAAACTCTTTACTATTTGTATTACGCATTTATTCTGTCAATCCACGGCAGTGTTTGTTTACATGGGAATTAGAGCATCAGGCTATGTCTTTCTAGGAGTCCTCTGTGCAGAATTGTTCACAGTTGGTTCTTTAGTGTACTGAGTTGACGTAGCCCCAAACCCATTTAGACAATCGCTCAGACACCTGGCCTTAGCATTGGCCTTTGCAGACCTACTTCCCACATATATTAGTCAATGACAAGCAGATACTTTAAGTGAAACAGCCCTTGTGGACTATTGACATTTATGACTGTTTTCTGAACCCAAATCAGGTCATTTTCGTAGAAAATTAGAACACAGAACTATGAAAACTCAGGGTATGGGTCCTGCTGTCTGTGGAGTTGTTTTGATTGAAACCCATCTTTAAGGAATGGAATGTTTATTAATGAAAACAGCAGTTTTATCCCCAAAATATCTTACACATGAAAACTGTAGCTCGAACTTATGATGTATACAACATTAAATTTACTTTGAGTTATTATGAATAATACATAATGCAATTTTAGTTAAAATGTATTATTTCAATCAATGTCAAATATTCCAGAAGAAAAAACTAAAATGGTAGTAGTAAAAGTTAGATGAATGGGGAATATGTTTGGGGCTGGAGAATCACATAAATTTTGGTATAAATTCCTGCTCTTAAAGGAAATATGAGGTTTTTTTTTTTTTTCCTAAGAGAATATTTGTGAAGTTAATTGGATTTTACACAAAAGAAGCTTTTTGACTCATTTCATTTAGTTTTTAACTTATCATTTGGGAGGAGATTGTGAAGAATTCCCTGTTAGCCAAACCATGGTGAATTAATGTTTCTTACAGATGGTTTTATTTCCTTTTTATAATATTATTTGGATCATGAAACAAGTATCTTGGAAAATGTGAGATACAAAGATGTGAGTTGGGAGGTCTCTCTGGTGTGTAAGTTCTTTCTGTATTAGAGAAAGGATACTTTCAGTTTAAGCTAAGATGTTTCTCCTTTTCCCTCTGGCTGGGTCTTTGCTGCAGAAAGTTCCTGTGCACACTCTCCTCTGGGACAGTGTCTGCTGCATGGTATCGCCATGCTCCTGCCATCCTCCCAGCGAGCTCGTTTCTTAGGGAAGCCTTGTTTTCCTTTTCCAGAGAACTTAAGTGTATTTTTAACACACGATTTAACTCCCTTCCCTGTTGATACTTTTTCCTTCTCTATATTTTGTTCTTAATAATATCTTAGAGAATGGGATCAGTATCAGGACTGGAAGGTTACCAGGTCTCAAAATTTCCCATTTTCTTTTCTATTTTTAATGACCCTTAATTAATCCAGGCAGCTTGGAAGCAGTAGCTGTGGCTCTCTCTGATGTTTTCTTTCTGCATTTCTGTCTGGGGGGAAACCTGAGGATTTGGAAGTAGAGGGCTGTATTATTGCTTCCTTTGTCCTTTTCTCTTTGTCCAGAAGAGTCTTAAGTGATCTCCAGGAAATCCCTGGCCCCTGCCAGCCGTCTGCCTGTGAGTACTTGAGAGAAGTTGTTGCTTTTAAAATACGAGTTGAGAAGCTAAAGGTAAACTCCCAACCAATGAAAACTGAGACCACCAATGTTTGCAGCTCACCTTCGACTCGCTTATGCAGTGACACTGACATTGAAAAGGAATCCCCACAGAACCTCAGAAGTAGCACAAGCTGTGGATTTAGGTACTGCCAGGCAGCCCATAGGTAGAAAGTTTAGTTCCTTCTTCCTGTCTTCATTTTTGAAAGGAATGAGCTATTAATAAAACAATAATAGTAATGACTGGCTTTGCAGGCTAAGTGTGAACATTTAATCCTCATAACAGGCCAATGAGAGGT
The DNA here is from genome assembly GCF_000956105.1 of Propithecus coquereli. Taxonomy (NCBI): domain Eukaryota; kingdom Metazoa; phylum Chordata; class Mammalia; order Primates; family Indriidae; genus Propithecus; species Propithecus coquereli. The sequence continues at coordinate 1,062,853 of NW_012144967.1, forward strand.
GGGAGTTACTGTCCCCATTTTACAGATGAGGAGACTGAGACTCTGAGAGGCTAAGGAACTTGCTGCTAAGTCAAGTCAGGATTCAAACCTAGGTTGGTCTGAGGACAGCTGCTGTGATGCTCCCTTCCTACTTTCTCAAGAAATAATAATACACAGAAAATTGTTTTTTCTAAATTTTGTGTGCCTATAAGGTACTTTGTGTGATCAAAACAGGTGTTTTTTGTCTCTTTAAAATTCTTTTTAACAAAAATTAAAATGACTCAAATGAAAAATAAAAGATATATGATAGAAAATTTAATCTCTGTTTTAATCTTCATTTTTTTGTCTAGGAATATAAAAATATATACATACATGCAATACAGCTTTAGATTTTTATAAAAATGAGATGATGCTATTAATATAAAGACTATTCTCTATATAGTATTCTGTAGCATTTTTGGTTTTTTTTTTTTCATATATGGATGTCATTTTAGATCAATTGCAGATATGGAAATAATAATTAACATTATAGCATTATTCACAATATGAACCATAATTTGGCAGCCATCTGCATTGATAGATAATCATGTTGTTTTTCTCTTTTTTCCTGTGTTTTGTTTGTTTTGCTATTAAAGCAGGATTATAGTAAGTTCACTTGTACGTGTGTATATATATCCATCCTTATTTGCTGGTACTGTAGAAAAGGACATTGCTGTCTTGTTCCTAATTTAAATAAAAATATTTGTGTTTTAGCAATAAATATGTTCAAGTTTAGGTAAATACAATTGATCATATTTAAGTTGTATATATCCATTCATGTTTTCCTTTTTATTGGAGCTGACGAGTTTTAGGAAATGTCTTTTTGACTTGATATAATTGTGAGCTTTTGCTTTTATTTTCTGTTGTAATAAATTACATTGATTAGATTTCTCAATACTGAATCATCTTTGCATTCCTGGAATAAACCCTAATTTGTTATGCTGCAGTATTCTTTTGATATTTTGCTAAACTTGTTTTGCTGATATTTAAAAAAAAATTTTACGACTGCGGTCTTGAGATGGGTCTGTAGTTTTCTTCCTGCTTTGCATTCTGTCAGGTATTAGGAGTACGGTTTTTGAATGACTTAAGAATTTCATCCTTTTCTAGAGTCTAGAAACATTTACATAATATAGGAAATACCTGGTTTTTAAATATTAAAGTGAAATTAACTGGAAAACTACCTGGACTTCGTATTCATACTACCCTCACCCCAAGACCTTTTAAAGAAGGTTCTTTTGTTTTTCAGAAAATATTATAGTTCTACCTTTTCTCTGAATTTTGATGTTTTCTACTTGCTAGGAAATCATTTGCTTTATGTAAATGTTGAGTTTATTTCACAGAGTTATATGTGGTACTGTTGTAATTTCTCTGGTACCCATGGTAATAAACCCTTTCTCATTACTAACGGATATTTTTGCTTTTGTTCTTTTTTCTCCCTTAATCAAGCTTGTTAGAGGTTTATATGTTTTATTATCTTCAAAGAACTAAATATATTAATTTACTTTTTAAGTTCATTTCACTATGTAATTTTTATTAATTCACTTTTCTGTTTCTTTTGACTTAAGTTTATTAAGTTGAATGCCTGTCTCATTTGCTTTTTAGTCCTCTTAACATAATGGCATCTAAGGCTGTAAGTTTTCTATGGGACTAGCTTTAGCTATGTACCTTTGGTTTTGTACAATTGATCTCCTTTTTGTTTTCTGGATGGCTTGTGATTAAAATATTTACTTGACCGTCTCTTTAGAAATATATCACTGAATTTTTCTTTAGCTTATCTTTTGATATTTTGGTGTAATCTATGAATATAGTTCTGAAATCTCTAAGGGGAATTATTAAGGTTTACTTGTATCCAAGTACATGATTAAATTTTAATCACCCCATGGATGTTAAAAAATTATGTCCTTTGTAAGATACAAAGGTTTAATTTTTTATATTTGGTAAATCAAACTTATTACATTATAGTCCGAGCTTTTGAATTTGTTTGGTTTTAACTGTCAAATTGAGAGGTGGGTTAAATTAGCTTCTGTAATTTTTAAACTTTCATATTTCTAAGAGCTTTTGCTTAATATATTGACCTGCCATTTTGCTTGATGCTTAAAGATGTGTAATTTTTTATATTTTCCTTGGGTTATGTATTTATTATATGTAATCTCTCTCATTGTCTGGTCATGCTGATGGCCTCAGTTCTTCATTTGATTTTAATATCACCACCTTTGCTTTCTTTTTACTTGCCTTTGCTTGGTTTACCCCTGTTCAACTCATTTTAAAACTTTGTCACTTGTTTTGGGTAGGTCTCAATTTTTTTTTTTTTTTTTTTTAAATAAGAGCTGGACTTTCAAAATCCAGTGTGATAATTTTGTTTTTAAATTGGAACATTCTACTTTGTCTTTCTTTACTGTGATAATGGATGATTTTGCCTTATTGTTTTCATCTTATCCCATGGTTGCCACTTATTTTACTTTGTTTTGTTTTTCTCAATTCCCATGTTAATTTGGCAATTCCTTTGTTAATGTGAAATTAACAAATTTTTAACCTTGCCAGTGCCTAACAGTTGAAAGTAAATATTTTTCTCCTAAAATAGGTACCAGTATGAAATCACTAATTCTTCCACCAAGAGATACATCCACCCAATTTCTGCTATTCCCATGACTTTTTATATCTCCTCAATCTGTTCTCTTTTTACTCATGAATTCCACGTTCTTATTGCTTGCTCTTTGATACTCACATTTCTTCTCCTTAATCCTCTAGAACATTAATTTGATACTCTAGAGCAATAGATCTTTTCTGTACAATTTTAAATTGTTTTTATTTCCAGAAAGTTTTTATATCCCAATTTTGTCTCTCATCACTTTTATATTCTAGTTCTTCTTTCTCAGTTCGATTAGTTCTGCTTCAGTTGGTGCCACCTGTTGCAGTTCAGCTTGGCCACCCTCCCTCAGACGCCTGCAGCATCCTCAGTGGGTCAGGGTTTTTCTTTGCCTGCTGATGGCGGCCCTCGGCAATCAGGCAGGTCACGGGTTGGTGTCACTCACACAGTGGCAGACTAGCAGGTGGTAGATGACAAGCCAGGAAACGGATACCCTGCTGCTAAGCTGCTCTGTTCCCAGGTCTCTCCTAGCCACATAGGCTTGGGAACAGTTCCACCTTCCACCAAAGTCTTCTTCCCTTTGGATGGACTCTCAGGTACATTGACCACGGAAAACTGTACCTGCTCTCTCTCTTGGAGATCTGGGGACCCTCAAGGCCTCAGAATGCCCCCATTCTCACCCTGTGCACTACCTGCAAGCTCTTTAGATTGCTGTCCTTGTCACTCCAGAGAGAGGAGTGGGAGATAGGCAGAATCAAGTATGTTTACTCAGGCCACCATCTTCCCTATAAAGAATATGTTCATGTAAATTTTTATTTGCTGTGGAATGGAAGTAGAAAAAAGATGTGCATACCTGCATTTGGAAGCTGCTCTAGGAGTGATGATACATTGATGGGGCAAGATTGCCCTTAACTTAACTGTTAAGAAATTAGGATACCTATATAAAGGAAGCACAATATGGTATGTTTCTGTTATAGAAAGGACTCTATTTCTTACTCTTATCCCCAGCACCGCCTTCCCCCCAAACATCACTCAGTATAGAGAATAATACATTGTGTCAGTGGAATCATCTTTGTTAGTGACATCAGTTATATGCCTGTAAGTGTGTACACACACAGGGAAAGGTGAAATTTTTTCACTTCACAGCTGGAAAACTTGGGGCAAAATGCCTAACCAGCTTGGCCCAAATTTGAGGGTGTTATTGTCGGCATCTCAGCACAGGTGTTTGTAGCTTATATTCATGTTCTACTTATATTAAGTGGGTACTGGGGTGCCCCAGAAAGGACTGCATTAGGTTAAGCTCATCTATGCTTATTTTTAATTTTAATGACAGTCTTGTCTGTGGAATTATTTAGTGTGTGTTCTCATTTTTCACTATCTCAGGATGTAAGTGCCAAAGTATCTCCATGACTTGGTCCAATGAGGGAAATACCTTCCCTTGCGTGACAGGAAAAGGGCCCCCCAGGTGGTCCATTTGATGAGCACATGTATTATTGCAGCAAAATACTCTAGAAATAGCTTCATGTCCTTGCAAAATTGCCAGCACAAGTAAGGACCTGGAAATTGTTGCTATGCATGTATGTCAGAAGATTTCTTAACCACTTCTATACTGAATAAAAAAAGACTTTTATATTCAAGTTTCGTAGGGATCTGGGGCAATGTCTCAGGTACAGTTGAATATTTTCAAAGCGTTTTTAGTTCGTCGGCACATACTTTGTTTAAGATACCTGTGTATCAGGCCTAACAGTTAAAGTGCCTGGAACCTGCTAATGAAAGAGATGTCTGCCCTGGCCATCTGAGGTTTAACCACAATGTGTCTTACAGAGTTACTTAATCTTGCTGGTTTTTAATTCTTCAAAGGGTTCAGCTGCCTGTCCCACAGCACTTCGAAACAAACTTCTTATCCAGGATCACTAATATTTGCAGACAGGGCCACTGCCTTTGCTGCCACACTTTGCTTGGTTATTGTGTAAGAGCCCCATCATTTTTCTCTTTTTTAATGAAGCATTAAGGTCCGTTTACATAGTGATAAATAAAGTAATTACTGCAGCAATGGCATTCTGCCTAAGTCATCTTGAAAACTGAATGCAAAATCTTCTTAATAGCCCCATAATGGTCTCTTGAAGTGTTACAGATTTTTATAACGATAGCTGTAATACAAATGCCATTATTTACTGTGAGACTTGAACATTTTGACCATTTACATGGGTACTTGTGTGTCTCCAGCTGAGCTGAGTGCATGTCGCCGCGGCGTTGCAGGCGCATGTGCACGCTGGCTTCTGCAGTGGGGCGTCTGCCAGGGGCTGTCTCAGGCAGGAGAGGGAGGCCAGACGGGCACCACGTGTGGTGATTGGAGTGTGTCTGGTCCACCTCTCCAGTTCCATGTAGGAGGTTTTAGGATATCTTCTTTTTTGGGAAAATGGGGATTCTGTTTTGGGAACTCCAGGTCGCTACCCAGTTAGGAGAGTATTATGTAAGATGCATATTTCTTGTGTTTTCTGATTACCCATCCCATCCTTTGATACAGACCAAATAAAGAACACCACAGTGATTAAAAGGGGAAGGGAACTGTTGCTCAACTCTTATTTGGCTTGTGTCATTTCATTTGCTTTTCAAAGTCCAATTTATTAAAGCATTTTAAAGTGAAATACAGTTTGAACAGCCTCTTCTCACCAAACGTAAAAGAAACTGGAGAGGAATTTAGCACAGAGCTATGTGGATTGTTACCCTTTTGGTAGAGTCTAGGCCTAAAGGCCACCTGGCCTCTGTGCCAGTGGACGGGTGACCAGCCCTGTCGCTGGAACTCTGCAGCTCTGTGTCTAAGGCAACCCTGACTCTGAGTTGCAGAGTGTTCTCCCACGGCATAGTCTGCAAGGGCACAGGGGAGCACTTGGGCGTGTGCACATTTGCTATTGGTTGGCATTGGCTTTGATGGCTTGGGGTCTCATGGAGACACGCCGTTGTTACAGTGGTCAGTGCTGTCACTGCATAGCTCTCAAGCTTTTGCTGGGTCCATGAGTCGCAGGAGCAGAGAGAGGGAGAAACCAATATAGAGCTACACTGGGAAAAAGGTAAGTGCTTCAGAGTCATGGGAGGGAGAGGGGATGGATGTGGAAGGGGTAGCATTCAGAGTGGGCAGGGAAACGACTTCCTGTACCAGTTCACAGAGAAGGACAGAGCCACAGGTCAAAACCCTTGTGATTTGCCTATGTAGTTTGTCAGAGAGTGGCTACCTGGTTGAGTCTGCCAGAGCCCCTGGTGTAGATGCTAGGACCCCTCCCAGTCCCCTACTCTCAGGCTAGGAAAGGCCATGTGAAAGCATGTACCTTTGCAGAAACTTACTCTCCTGCCGAGGTTTGAGGCAAGCCCCTCAATCACACTTCCATCTAGTAGCTCAGGGGCGAGACCACTGTCTCACCATTGAACCATTGTCCCTACCAGAAAAGCCTTTCCTTCTGTGGGTGTCTCCAAATCCTTTCCTTCTTTCAGGTCCCATTTAGTCCCTGACTACTTCAGGATGGAATACTGGTGTTGCGCTCATTCAACAGACAGTTATTGGCAACCTGTCAAGTGCCAGGCGCCCTGCTAGGTACGGAAGGATGCAGTCATAAACAAGTCACTGTTCTTGGCTTCAGGGAGCTCACGGTTTAGCGGGGGAAACAGACACATCTTACATATTATTGCACAGCCCGTTATTGCCCTTTACGTGTTTTATCAACCAGTCTTGTCGTCCCAGCCTTTGTTCCATGTTTGGGCGTGTATGATGTACAGGGCCTTTCCGTATCGGGACTGCAGTGTGCGTTTCCCCACCTCTTGTGACGATGCAACTTACTTGTTCCGAAAATACCAGTAATTCCTGCATGTGTAGAGTGACTGTTACATTTGCATGAAGAAAAACATTGGAAGAATATATAGGAAACTAATAAAGGTTGTTACCTTTTATTAAATATATGCCTTTTTATATCATCTTGATTTTTGAACCTTGTGATTCTATTACTTATTTCAAAAAGTTTAAATGGAAAAAAGTAACTTTCAAAAATGCATATATTCCAAGGCTAGTTTTTCTTTTACAGAGATCACTGAAATATGTCAGTTAAATTTAAAAGAGAAAGAAAGCTTTGAGAGAAAATTAAAACCAATGCACTGTGTGCATAAATGCCACATTCATAAGCTCTTCTTACTTAATGCTGACATTTTCTACGGTGTTCATCTTTACAGAGTTTAGCTAGGGAAATTTTTCCCAGGCCACCTTTGTTTTCCTCCATATATTTAGCTCCTTCCACTTCCCATTTTGTTAAGTTTTGGTGTTACGCTTTATGATGTGATTTGGGGATCACGAAGATCCAGAGGGCCTTATTTGTTTGCTTGCTTGTTTTTAGCAACAGTTGACATTGTACAACTGAAGTGACTGGGACTCCTGCTTTTTTTAGAACAAAGAATTGTGTCCATTGTCCTCCTTCGAACTGGGTAGCCTTCTCCACCTCCCCACCCACCTTTCCTTGTTTGTGAGTCGTGGTAAACCATGGTAATATGTGGCATCCTCAGAACCCTGGAAAGGTTGTGAGGTCTCTTTAGAAACATCTAGGTCTTCATCTTATCCAAGTTGTAATCTTAAATTCTGGTACAGATTCACTTGCTACAACTGGGTTAAGTGGTTTTAACCTCTTTTGTGCCTTTGTTTAGAGTGCTTAGCCTGGAAAGTCCCTTAGAGACCCCTGACCAAATTAAAGCCCGCTTCCAGGTGGGTGGTTGTCCAGATGTGCCTGCAAATGCCATACACCACTTCTGCTGCTGCCTTTTTTTTTCTTTAAGAGACAGGTTCTCACTCTGTGGCCCAGGTTGTGCAGTGGTCTGATCATAGCTCATTGCAGCCTTGAACTGGGTTCAGCAGTCCTTCTACCTCAGCCTTCTGAGTAGCTGGGACTATGGTGCATGCCACCATGCCTTACTAATTTTTGTATTTTTTTTTTTTTTTGAGACAGAGTCTTGCTGCATTGCCCAGCCTGGTCTCAAACTCCTGGCTTCAAGTGATCCTCCTGCCTGGGCCTCCCAAAGTGCTGGGGTGACAGGCGTGAGCTACTGTGACTGGCCTGCCATACACTTCTGACAGGGCTGGACAGCTGAGATGCCTTCTTGCCCAGTGTGATCCATTAGCATGTGTGTGACTTTCAGTGACAATGTGCTGTGTTTCTAGAGCTTTCTTTCCCATATGGGCACCGAGGAGTGGGCCGCATTTTGTACACGTGCTAGGTAGGGGTGCATGTTTTAGCGTTTGATTCTTCTGGAGAAAACAAATGTTGTTGATAAGAACACTTGGCATGGCATCTGATTTGTTCTTGTGAGGGCTGTATTAGCAATAAATAGATACTGAGTTTGCATATTTAACACCCCTCCTTCCTTCAACCCACACGTCTTCACTACAGGCTTAGCTTTTCATTACTTAGTAGAGCTTTTAATTACCTGAGGCTTTGGTGTCTTTACTGGGATATAACTTTTCTCCTTATTAACCTGCAAAAGTCACCTGAAGTGTTGTAATTTATAATGGAATGGAGAAATATTCACACACAAGCTTTAGTCAGGTTTTTTGTTTGTTTTTTGTTATGCCACCTTTATCACAAGACAAGAAAAAGAACTTTTGGAAGAAAAAATAAATTATTCATGTGCTAAAATCATTAACCTTCATGAGTAACACCCATAGAATGTTGGTGTAGTGTTTGCACCAAAGGAATGACATATGGCAGAACGCAGGGGACTTTTACCGAATAAGGGAAATTAGATTTCATTAGAAATAGAGGCCTTTAGCACAAGGAAAGGGGACACTTTATAAATATTGTGAGGAGTTTTCAGAGATAAGGAAATAATAGAAAACACTAAACCAATTTAAACAATTTGTCGTAGATTTTTTCTAATAATAGTTTCTTTCAATGAAAGTTCCTTATGCTGTTCTCCTGTTTGTAACTCCACTGAGTACCCATGTGTGTTCAGACACATTAGGAGTCTGTTCTAGAATTCCTATCTGATGTATATCAGAAAAAATCAAAAAAAATTATTGAAGTTAAATTCATATAACATAAAATTAGCCATTTAAAAGTGAACAATTCAGTGACATTTAGTACATTCACACTGTTGTACAACCACCATCTCTATCTAGGTCCAGAATATATTCATCACCCCAAAAGGAAACCCCTTACCCATTAAGCAGTTACTCCCTGTTTCCCCTCCCCCTCAGCACCTGGCAGCCTCCAGTCTGCATTCCACGTCTCTATGCATTCACCTGCACTGGATATTACATATAAATGCTGCCATACAGTAGGTGACCTTTTATGTCTGGCTTCTTTCAGTTAGCGTAATATTTTTGAGGTTCATCCATTTTGTAACATGTGTCAGTACTTTATTCTTCTTGTGGCCGAATAATAGTTAATTGTTTGGCTATACCACACTGTGTTTATCCAGAAGACTTAGTTTTTATTGCATAAATTCAGGACTGCAGACAGTCATTCTGGGATGGATATAAAGTTAGTATGTGATGAGTCTCTCTTTCTCTCTCCTTCTCTTTCCCTCTGTCTTTTCCCCGCTCCCAAATCCAGCAATCATGCCAACACTTCTTATTTAGAAGTATGGTGAGAATGCATCCCAACAATAGAACTGAAGGCACTTTAAAAAGAAAAATATTCTAAACTTACTGGATGACTTACATTTCCACCGTTCAGGCTAATCTTACATTTCATTTAGAAAGGCTAGATTCTTTTCGATACCCTAGCATTGTAGAAGTTTTCCTCGTAATCGGACAGCATGCACTGGGAGTCGGCTGTGTACCAGGCATCACCCTCAAGGACCGTCCTCAAGGTGTTCATGATCCAGTGGGGAGAGGACAAATGGGTAAATGTTGCTAGGCTAGTGATGAGTGTCACGTGGTGGGCGTGCTGATGGCACACATGGGAGAGGACTTACAGCTCTGCGCAGTGGCATTGGCAGAGCCTCCCAGAGGTGAAGCCAGAGGCCAGGGCAGCAGGAGGAAGGCGTTCTGTGTGGATTGCGGGGCTGGAGACAGCGTCCTGGGAAAGGGTGTGGACGTGGGAGGTGAGGCTGGACCACAGGCAGCCACAGAGCACTTGCGAATCCGTTCAGTGTGCTTCATTCTTCAGCCATTAGGATATTCTTGAAGGGTTTTTCCATTGAACCAGAATTCCTCTAATTCATTAATCCTAAGGCTTAAATGAATTCAACCATTATGAACTGCCCGTCACCCAAGTGATGAATTTAATCCCACAGGGCTTCCCAAATCCCTAGAAATCCTTTTCCTCTCCCACCTGGTTTTGCTAAGTGCAAGTTCTCGCTTCCAGTTGTCTCTGTTCTGATTCCTCCTCCCCACTTTTCCTCGATTTTCTGCATAATGGATTTATACTTTAACAAAATAAGGATGAAGTAGGTATTCTGAAGATTCCAATTTTTATGAGTGGTTTAATATGAGAACTTTGATCCGTTGAAAGATAAAAAATACTTGTTATATACCATACTTCAAGGGTCATTCTTAATATTTTTAATGTATCTATTAATACATGATTTGAGTAGTTGAATTGGGGATTGAATAACTAATTTCTTGAGTATTTACTCTTCTGTAGGTCTACAAGAACCTGTTTTTATATCCCTGGGGTCCCTTCTTACATCTCTTTTAAAAACATCACAATGTTAACCTCTACCAAAGTTGAAGCTGATGCAGTTGTGGGTGGTAGGAAGTATCCTTGATTTATACTTGGAGGCACTAGAAGCCATACCACCTTAAACTGTTCCATCATGATCATCTTATATCTGTAATTCTGTATAAGACAGTTCGTTTAATTCAGGTTACTGTGAAAATCCTGATAGGAGGTTACTGAAACAAGTGACAAAACAATAATTCTATTTGTAGAAAAACTCCAGCTCATCTTAGCCAGCCACATTATTCCAGAGCTGTGTCGTGTCAGAGCGGGGGTCCCCCAGGCATTTCTTCAACCCCTCCCCTTCCCCAGTTAGTTAACCACCTTCCCAGTGCTGCCTTCTGAACTATTAGAAATCCAGATAGGATTTTCATACGGTTCATTGAGATTCATTTATTTTCCCACCTATATTTGTGTTTTTTGTTTTTTTTTTTTTTGAGACAGAGTCTCGCTTTGTTGTATGTTTTTTTTTTTTTTATTTTCTTCTGTGGTCCGCAACCCCTGGGCTGTGGCCTGGTACTGGTCTGTGACCTGTTAGGAACTGGGCTGTGTATCACTGCCTGAGCTCCACCCCCCACCCCACCCCACCCCGTCCCATCCATGGAAAAATTGGCTCCCTTGAAACTTAGGAAGCGGGTGGCACAGCAGGAGGTGAGCAGTGGGCAAGTGAGTGAAGCTTCATCTGTATTTACAGCTGCTCCCCATCGCTGGCATCACTGCCTAAGCTCCGCCTCCACACCCCACCTCACCCCAATCTGTGAAAAAATTGTCTTCTGTGAAACTGGTCCCTGGTGCCAAAAAGGCTAGGGACCGCTGCTCTAGATTATTAGTTATAAATAGTTAATTTTTACACGTATTTGTTAGGTTCTCTGTGTTATCTCTTAATAAGTAAGTGTACTAGGGGATAAATGACCTCAGCACTTGTTATTTTTCACAGGGCAGGTGAAATGTCTTTTCTGAGCATGGATTTTTCTGTTCTGGTCTTCTTTTACAGGCAGGTTCTCATTCTGTACTGTGGTTCTGTTTGGAGGTAGTAGTACTCTCATCAGGATTGCTACTGCCATGAAGGACGGAAGGGCACGTTGGTACATGAGGCATACCTGTAACTACCTGGCATACTTGTAACTACCCCGGGGCTGGGTTTGTATTGTCTTCTACTGCATCATCAAGTTTGAAAAACTAGAACCAAAAGTGGAGTTCATTTTTCCCCTTTAAAAGCTTTTTAAAAATAAAAATCTAATGAAAGAGCTTTATCAATGTTTTCAGTAACCTAGAAAATATTTTTTATTGTTGATAATCAGCACTTCGCAAGCATAGCAATCTTGTAGGTAGATTTGTACCTTGGTATGTTTTTTGAAATGATAGAATAGAATTTAATAAATTAAAATATATGGTTCTTAGTTAAAAATAGGATGGGAAAGGGATAGAGAGCATGAACAAAACTTTCTACTTGAACCCATTTGTTTCATCTGGCTGAGGGTGGGGTGTCCAGGCAGGACTGGGCTTCTACCTCCTGCAGGTGCTGGTAGGATGGGAAAGACGCAGGAAACACCATGTCCATCTTCTCTCCCAAGTTAGGTCCTTAGCATTGTTTGAGTATTTGCGTGTTTGTGTGGGGGGTGATGTTTTCCTGAGAGTGTTGCTAAATAATAGAAATTCCAGAGGTCCTCAGTCTGCAGACCACAGCTGTGGGTGTGTCCCTGCTAGCAAGGAGGTGAAGCATGGGTAAATTTCAGGTTGATAGGAAGATAGACAGACTTTGCTAGTTAGCAAACTAACCTGCTAGAGAAAACAGTGGACTCCTATGCTGGCAGCTGAAGGAAAAGCCTCTCCACAAGTTCTGTTCTCATATATGCCATCCTTGAGGTCCTTGGATGAGCTTATGTGTGCAGGAAATTGGGCACTGAGGTTTTTTTCCTATCATTGATTTCAGTTGATATGTATTCCCTCCAGGGAAAATACTCATTGGATGCCCTTTCTACACTGTGGCCTTGTGCAAGAGGTATCAGATTTTAAAGTAAAAGTGCACAACACTGGCCCCTCAGAGCTGACATTGACACATTTAGATGTAATGTGAAATATGAATTCATTTAATATTTGTTGCAAAAAACGTTTATTTGACCTCTACTGTTATTTTATCTCTTTTGATAGAGAATCTCTGTATCAAAAGCATCAGCAATAGTTTTCAGTGTGTAAATACATATTTCTTTTAGCATTGTGAAAATTTAAACAGGAATACTCTTAATGTTTTCTTTGTTAGCAAAGAGCATCAAAGAGTAGCATTTCTCCACCTTTATAGCATACATCTGGTGGCTGGTTTGTCCATGAAGGGATACATTTTGTGTTTTATTGCTTAAATCACTTAAGCCCTTTAAAGTTTTGCCAAACTCACCTATTTTTTGCTCTAACAGGTATACGGTGTTAAAAAAATGAATGGAAGTTAACTCATTCTCACCTTGTCTGCTGACTTCCTTTTGTTCTTTTTCTGTACAAACTCACAGAGCTGTGCGCATCAGCCTGCTCCCAGGGGCCTTTTAAGCCTCAGTCTAGTGGCAATGCTACATGTCAGCAGGGGAAAGAAGGCACTGTGTCATCGTTTCTTTCTTTAAGACTTGGTAAGAAATATATTCAAACTGATCAGAAGCTTTCAGAATCACAGCATGTTGTACTACTAGTAATTAAAACTGAAGCCCAAATTGAGTAAGAAATAATTTTTTATTGATTGCTGGCAGTTGTGAAAAAGGTTTAATTAGGCCGGGATACGAAGGTAACATATTGGCACTTTCATTAGACACTGCTGATGTGGTTATTTTCTATGTCTCATTTTGCCTGGGAGCTTATTATTATTATATAATTCTCTTTTACCTTCTTACAGGTGTGCTAGTAGGACTCCTTTTATACTTATGAGCCATAGCCGTTTTGTCTTGTTTATTTAAACTTGTACATGGCGCATGCTCAAAGACTTTTCCAGGCAAAATTTCTTTAAAATGGGATTTTGAGATTTCCCCAACCCCTTCCATCTGTTGGATTATTCCTGTGAGCGTTAATCTCCTGTCTTTGTCTCAGCCTCCCTGTGGTCTTTGGGTTACCTCCTTGTTCTGTATAGATTGCTGGATGTGAGTTGGCCATTAGCCGTCAACAGTTACCTGTCGCTGTCTCTAGGGCCCTTCCTATCCCAGCTCTGCCCTTGTTCTGTGCGCTGGCAGGGATCTAAGTTGGAATTCCTTTCTGATGTGGAATCTTGGGTCTCCACCATGTCAATGTAACTTCCACGTTTGGAGGTGATAATGAATGTGACCATGGGCTGAATGAACGTCTCTCTGTTGGGATTAAAAGTTGAAGGAAAAGGAAGACAAATACCACGTGTTCTCACTCTTATGTGGGAGCTAAGAAAGTTGATCTCATAGAGGTAGAGAATGGAATGATGGTTACCACAGACTGGAAAGGGGAAATGAAGAGAGGGAGAGAGTGTACCTGGTTAGCAGATGCAGACATACAGTTAGAATGAATGAATAAGTTCTAGTGTTCGATAGCATAGTGGAGTGACTATAGTTAACAGTAATTTATTGTGTATTTCAAAATACCTAGAAGAGAAGATTTAAAATGTTCTCACCAGAAATGGTAAATGTTTGAGGTGATGGGTACCCTGATTTGGTCATTACACTTTGTTTACATGTGTCAAAATGCCACATGTACCCCATAAATACATACAAATATTATGTATCACTAAAAAATAAATGAAAGGGGAAAAGATGGGTTTATGTGTAGATTTTTACCATGAGGGCCTTTGAACTGGGGAGTCCAGGGTTAGTTTCAGGGTATGGGGAGTCCGTGAGACTATTTGCATTTTTCTTGGCAAGAGGGTCCCCAACTGTCATCGCATCCTCAGAGAGATTTCTGACCCCTAACCATTTAGAAATCGTCATTCTAAAAAAGGTCCCAGCCGTGTCATCTTTGTCCCCACGACAGTGTGTCTGAATGTTTAAAGTTGGAGAATGGCTACTTATGACTTAATTCTGTGGGTGAAACTTTGGGGATTGTCAAGAGTTGGATCATTGTTGTGTGAGGAACCTGGCAATCTGACGGGGCCCTCAGAGCCGGGTAGTCAGTGGGGCTCTGTTACGTCCATGTTCCTCATCCATCCGGTCATCCTTCCATCCCAGTGCCCAACATGGAGCTCAGCAAAGTTGGCTAACATGCACCCTGCTGCTCCCGTTTTCCTGATACGTAGTATTTAGTTCTCTGGACAACAGTGCTATGTAGGATTTATGAGGCTTTTTTTTGCGCACTGTCCCCCTATTCCCCTCCCTTCTGGGTGCCTACTCAACCCTTGCTCCGTTCCTTACTGTTGCGCCCTAGAAGTTCCAAGATTTGTTGGAACAGAGCAAACCCACGTGTAGATGTGTGTGCTTACACATGCACGTGTGTTCCAGGAAAGAGGGACAAGAACAAGGCTTTATTGAGTAAGCTGAGAAGATACACACACACACACACACACACACACACA